>NW_027070150.1:16788-130590 GCF_002906115.3 Quercus suber
AAGTCCATAAATTCTACAGTTCATTGAAGCCTTTCGGGTTCCTGCATTTTATAAAATTTTGTTGTTCTGATGGCATGCATTATATTGTTACTATGTCGGTGTTGTGGATTTGTTTGATATTTATTAAAATATGGCATTTCCCACATATTGGTATAACTGTGGTAACAGATAGAGATGTAAACTAGATGTGAGTTTGTTCTTCTGCTGGGCTGTTATTGTTGAGAATGTGAGGGATTCAAGTTTTTCCTATCAGGAAGGCCTTAGGCTAACCTCATCAATATTATATATGAAAGAGCAGTTTGACTTGTAATGTTAGAAATACTAACTGTTTTTTTCTCTCCTCAGGTATGACCCTTCAACTGGTATCTATGGTATGGACTTTTTCGTTGTTTTGGAGAGAGCAGGATACCGTGTGGGTCGTCGTCGTAGATGCAAGTCCCGTGTTGGAATTCAGCACAGAGTTACCAAGGAAGATGCAATGAAGTGGTTCCAGATGAAATATGAAGGGGTGATCCTTAACAAGTCCCAAAACATATCTTAGAGAGATCTCCTTTATAGCCTTTGATAAATTAAAGTTTTGGCGAGCTGTTACCTTCCTTTGGTTTCTTTACCAGGATTTATATTTTGTCTGAAGAGATTATGAGTTACATTAGTTATTAGTTTAAGTACTTTCCGGCGATTTAATTTTTTAACTCTTGATGCTTTAATCTATGGGAGTTTGATATCATTTCTGCCTCTGCTCTCAATTTCTGTACGTTAGGTTCAATATGAATTGCATTTCTGGTTGGGTCTTGTACTGCCTTGTATTTTTTTTGTTCACCTGATGGTTCATTATCTCTAAACTGACTCAACTGAGTACTCATAGCTGCTAATTACACAGCCGCTAACATTTTGGCTTGATATGTTACTGCCTCTTCAGTATGATGGTCCAGTTATCTGATGGCTGCTTAATAGTGTTTTGGGTTTATTTATTTATTTATTTATAAAAATAGAGAATATAGTGTTGTGGTTGGTTGCTGGCTCACGGGCTGTATTTTGGAGTATACATGATACCAACTCTTGACATTTATTCGAAATCCATAGACTCTGAGGAATATGTAAACCCCACATCATCTTTTCAAGTGAGATCCCTAGTGTTACTATGATTCCCCGGCAAAAACCACTTAGAATTTTTGTTTAATCAAATATACTGAGAGGCTTTCAAGGTTGTTGACATCATAATTATCACTCATGACCTCTCTTCCAAGAAACTCGTACTGTCATGAGAAAAATTTGTTGATGTTTTTGCCTCCTAAAAGATTGAATATGGGAAATTGTCACATCTAATAGTCCGCTTCTGCTTGGTAAGACAGGTTGATCAATTTCTACGCCTGCTCAATTATGGCAGATGAGATTAGGCTTTTGCTTCTAGTTTGGCCCATTTTTGGGAAAATTGGGATTCTACTAGTTATTTGGCAGAGGCAGCCTGGTATTTATGTTTTTGATGCAGCATTTGGTACACTGTATTGACCTCAGAAGAATCAAGACAGTAGTCCTCATCTTAAATCCATCCATATTCCAGATCCACTATATAAAATCATGAAATACGTGTTCCATGCAATATAGCTATAGCTAGCAACGTTTTATGGCCTACAATCAAATTAGATTCAGAAACCAACCGCCAACATCTAAACCGCCCTTCCCTTTTTCATATGAAATAATTCTTACTATTTGCTTACTTTGTTGCTCAAAGAGTGGCAGAGAATAGAGATAGTGGCTCATATATTCTTAATGAGAAGTAACACTGGTCTCTAGTCTCATTGGGGGTGGTGAGGGTGAAGACCCTCCTCAGTATGGTAAGGGTATATTGGAAATTTTAATACACCGAGTTAGGGTTTCTTCACAAGCATATAAAATCATTGTAAACCCTTCATGTCTGATGGTGAAATTTTCCACTGCTCACTATCATGGATGTAGGCACACTGTCGAACCACATAAATTTTGGTGGTGATGTTCACTCTATTTTTCACTAAGATTGCTAAGAGCTGAAATCTTAAACAGAGCAATCACATGATGCTGTGGCAACTTGACCAGGAGAGAACAAACCTCTTGAAAGTTTCATAATAAAAGTTCGGATTAAACAAGTGAAAACTGTAGAAATTGTTCAAGATTATCAGAATTACGCAATACTTACATCTATCAAAATTTGGGGGAGGGGAGGTATTTGGCACCTTGCACATATTGCTGTTTTAACTACATGAGGGTTCAATTAAATAGAATCTGTTCATGTAGCTAAAATTTACATGTCATGAAAATTAGTGCTGTTAAACACATTTGAAGCAAACAACCAAACATAAAAATGAAAACAAGGCACTAGCACCAAAAGAGATGGTCCTTCAATGACAAATCACATGAAAAATTGGAAGATCAGCTTCTATTGTCATTCCTTTATAACTTCAACCTCCTGGTTCTATTTTTTCTCATCACAGGAACACTTCATATTCTTTTAGGACCTCAGTAATTCTATGAGCTCACTCTTCTTCAGTTTCGAGTAACCCTTTAATCCTCTAGACTTTGCTAGATCCTTAAGTTCTGTTAGTTTCATTTCCTCTATTCTCGGCAACTTTAACTCCTTTCTTCCGGCTCTGGCCTGAGATGCTTCATCATTCAACTTGATTATCCTTTCTCTTTGGGTTGATGGAGATGGTATTGGCGATCTCTTAACAAACTTAGATGGCAGCCGAGTTGGCTTTAATTTGCTTCATTATTCAACTCAAGCATCCTTTCTCTTTGGGTTGATGGAGATGGTATTGGTGATCTCTTCACAAACTTAGATGGCAGCCGGGTTGGCTTTAAGTCTGCTAATGGAGGACTTTTCTGTACTTGTTCTTCTTTCTTAGCCACACGTCTTCTTCTTGTCAACACCTTACCACCTTCCTTGTTCGAAGTTTTTTCTACAATAACAAGAGAGTCTGAATTACATAAACAATATTAAAAAAGAAAAAGAAAGAAAAAAAGGGATTGTATTAATTATATAAAAAACTGATTGTTGCATACAACACTGACACTTGATTGATTTTCTTGCTCAGAAAGTGAGATGTGAATTTTTCAATAATAAGTTTTATGTGTTCTTCAAGCTTGTCCTTTTTTCTTGCATGCCAATGAAATCAAAAAATTAAAGAATATTTCAGCTTCAAGTTTCCCTGCAATATCAGTATATCTTGTCAAAACTTACAATTTCACAACAGTAACAAATGTGACATCTACCTGCATCACCTTTCACTTGCTTTCTTGATTTGCGAAGAACCTCCAGAACTGATTCAGGTGAGGTCTTATCCTCAGACAAGTTGGAATTTCTCTTAGTTTTTACAGTCTCATCCTTCGAGATTGCAGATTGAATTCGTCGGAACATAGCGATGATCTCTTCCTGGTTAGATGAGTTGGATTTTTCACCATTGGATGATTGAGGAGGTGTCTCATTTTCGTCCTCTGATGTTCTTCTTGAGGCGGAACTTCTCCAGGGAGGTCTACGTCTTCCATTTTCATCAGATCTTATGCTTGAAACAGTTAACTGATGAAAGTCCTTTGGTGAGTTAAACAGTGAAGGCCTATCTGCAGTCTCTGCCAAATTTAAGAAGCTGCATCAAAAAATGATCTTTCAGTCTATATTTATAAAACGTGCGGGCCAAAAACACCATTATATATGATATCCAATCTTCAGTGTAAGGCTGTAAGCTAATAAAGAGGGAATGACAGACTCAGATATAGTCAATTAGAAGCATACAAACAAGAATACGGTCAAGAAGAAGATAATGTCTATATACAAATAAAAATAAGAGTGATACAATGTCTTTGAACTATGATGACATTCCAAGATCACAGTAACTAAATATTGCAACTTCTCTCAAAACCAAGCAGCACAAGCTCTTCAATAGAGGAGCTGCATAAGTGCTCCACTTTTTTGATGTCAAATTATATCTTGACTCGAGACATCCTAGAAACTTCTTCTCCCACCCCCCAAAAAAAAGACTTAAGCAGTTTAAAAACACAGATTTTTAATTTTGGGGTTGGACATCCAGGTGAAAATGAAATGTCAAGAGTAAAAGTAGACAGATTGAGGTTAGGACTAATTGCCTAGTAGCCGTGGAACCAGGCAGCCATTATTATTCACTCAAAATAAGAAGCTAAATTTATCATATCTACTTGAATTACTAATTGTTCTAACAACAATTTAAGTTTAGGCTAAACGTTCCTTCTGAACACAGCAGAGTGTAACAACAAAGGTATTGCCACACGGGTGGCACACTCCAAATCATCAAAACCCAACACAGATTCCTCATAATTACTACAATTCAATCACAAAAACCAATAACTAAGCATAAAGACAGCAACGCAGTGCTACAAATCTCAACCACAGTACAATACCAATACAACAATATCTCATCCATTAAAAAAAAAAAAAAAAAATTAAGGACAAAGTGGGGTGGGGGAGGTGGGTTTGTATTTGGAATGGGAAAACAGGACGTGGGTTTTTAAAATTTGATACCTTTGAGAGAGCAAATGGGTTTTCCCAGCCTGGATTGCCTGCTGAATGAAAGAAAAATGGGAAATTGAACAAGGGTAGAGCGAGAATGCACAACTCCCACTGCATTCATATTTTCCTGTAAAATCTGATATTCTGACTATGCAAATAGATTATGCTATTCAAATTCACATATACTTTCTCCTATAGTACCTTTCCTCTTTTTTTTTTTTTTTTTAACTAGAAAGAGCTGGTCCACATCTTTCTAAAGCGCGTGACGTGCACGCGCAAAACACTTTCATGGCTTCATTATAAGTCTCTGAGCTTCATGTCATACACCTAAATTGTTGGTTTTTTTTTTTTCCTAGTTGGGAATTTCCCGCGCTCCTCAAATTTCAGGGACATAGCTGAGAATGTTGATCACAGCCAATACCACACCAATCTTCTGGGTTTCTCTCCCTAACCATAATAATCCTAAAGAAAACCGTGTCATGTCCCAAAATGGTTTCATTTTCTGTAAACCAATTTCAACACCACTCTATCATCTACAAATTGGTATGGTTCTTGTACTACAACCCGTGCCTCGGCCTCACTCACCAAAACCACCATTCATGAAGTTACAGATGTAGATGCCAAAATTTGTGAATTCTATGAAGCGGGTAACTTGCAAAACGCCATGAAATTGCTTAGTGTGTCAAAAATCCGAGCTTGAGACCAACACATATTGTTCAGTTTTGCAGCTCTGGCTGAACTTAAATCGCTAGAAGATGGTAGAATGGTTCACTCGATTATATGTTCTAATGGGTTAGCGGTTGATGGAGTTTTGGGTTCAAAACTTGTATTTATGTATGTGAAATGTGGGGATTTGAGAGAAGGGAGGCGGGTTTTCGATAAGGTTGCTAATGAAAGGTCTTTCTTTGGAATCTTATGATAAGTGAGTACTCAAAGATTGGTGATTTTGGGGAAAGTATATGTTTGTTCATGAAGATGCAGGAGTTGGGTATTGAAGTGAATTCTCATACGTTTTCTAGCGTTTTAAAGTGCTTTGCGGCCTTAGGAAATATAGAAGGCGGTAAAGAAACCAAAGGAAGGTAACAGCTCGCCAAAACTTTAATTTATCAAAGGCTATAAAGGAGATCTCTCTAAGATATGTTTTGGGACTTGTTAAGGATCACCCCTTCATATTTCATCTGGAACCACTTCATTGCATCTTCCTTGGTAACTCTGTGCTGAATTCCAACACGGGACTTGCATCTACGACGACGACCCACACGGTATCCTGCTCTCTCCAAAACAACGAAAAAGTCCATACCATAGATACCAGTTGAAGGGTCATACCTGAGGAGAGAAAAAAACAGTTAGTATTTCTAACATTACAAGTCAAACTGCTCTTTCATATATAATATTGATGAGGTTAGCCTAAGGCCTTCCTGATAGGAAAAACTTGAATCCCTCACATTCTCAACAATAACAGCCCAGCAGAAGAACAAACTCACATCTAGTTTACATCTCTATCTGTTACCACAGTTATACCAATATGTGGGAAATGCCATATTTTAATAAATATCAAACAAATCCACAACACCGACATAGTAACAATATAATGCATGCCATCAGAACAACAAAATTTTATAAAATGCAGGAACCCGAGAGGCTTCAATGAACTGTAGAATTTATGGACTTGATGTGACCCAAACTTAGGTACCCGTCAATACCAAACTAAATATTTTTCAGAAGGATTATAGTGGGGGGAACGGAAAAATAAAAGACGCACATCCGAATTCAATGTACCAACACTACCTGTACTGATAAACTACAATACTTGTAATACGAGTCACAACTCTGCCCCTAGGATATGACTATGGTTTAGACTAGGCTTATTCTCTATAAATACTCACAACAGGCTAAATGTAAAAGAAAAACTATAAATTTATATAGTAACGATGTAGCCTAGTAAGACTTACTACTAGCTAAGCCCTCGCGCAGAGCCACGATAATCTTTGCTTCTAGTCAACAATTCTAATATAACTAATCCATACCCCACACCCCAAAAACCTTATGCTGATGCATTTAACCAATGGCCCAATAGCTAAGGTAAACAAATAACAACATCAATACTACCCTCATTATTGCACAAGCAAATTTAACATAATTGTGCACAAACATAAACAAAAATTATATGCAAATGTAAATGCAGTTAAATTTTATTCAGAAAGCAATAAACTGACTTGATTCCGAGATCGATGTGCTCCTGAATACCGAATCCGAAGCAGCCAGTATCGCTGAAGTTTCTTCTCAAAAGCTCGTACTCCTTGACCTTGAGCCCACTCTCCAGAAGCTGCATTGCCTTCTCGCCCCTCACCGTCACGTAGCACGCAATCTTTTCATTACGCCTAATCCCGAACGACCTAACCGTGTACCTAGCTGTTACATTCAATCACAAAACCAATCAATCAAATCACGAATTCACAAACCAAGACAGAAGAGAGAGACAGAGAGAGAAAAGGCATTGAGAATCGTTGATACCCTTGGAGAAGACAGGGTTTTGGCCACTGAGTTGCTCCAACACCTTGGCGGCTCTGGTGAGACGATCACCGCTCTCACCGACGGAGATGTTGAGGACGAGCTTCTGGACCTTGATCTCCCTCATTGGGTTGCTTAGTTTCTTCTCCGAAGCCTTCAAAATCCAAAACCCAACACATTCAAAAACTAAATCATTACATTAAAAAAAAAACAATAAAATTGATAACCGAGAGAGAGAGAGAGAGAGAGAGAGGCACCATTGTTGTGTGGATGTGGAGGAGCAGAGTACCGAGGCGAAATGGCTGACCGAGAGAGAGCTATATTTGAGGGTATAATAGGAGTAGGGTTTGCTTAGAGCTAGGGTTTTGGTGTTGGTTGTGGCAAATTACGATACTGCCCCTCAATTTTACAAATTAAAAAAAGTAAATTTCCGTTGCCGGGACTTGAACCCGGGTCACCCGGGTGAGAGCCGGGCATCCTAACCAACTAGACTACAACGGATTACTGAGGGTTGGGGGGGGGGGATTCTAATATGACTAATCCATACCCCACACCCCAAAAACCTTATGCTTGCTTGCTTTCTACCATTTGCAATATCCCTGCTGATGCATTTAACCAATGGCCCAATAGCTAAGGTAAACAAAATAACAACATTAATACTACCCTCAATATTACACAAGCAAATTTAACATAATTGTGCACAAACATAAACAAAAATTGTATGCAAATGTAAATGCAATTAAGTGTTATTCAGAAAGCAATAAACTGACTTGATTCCGAGATCGATGTGCTCCTGAATACCGAATCCGAAGCAGCCAGTATCGCTGAAGTTTCTCCTCAAAAGCTCGTACTCCTTGACCTTGAGCCCACTCTCCAGAAGCTGCATTGCCTTCTCGCCCCTCACCGTCACGTAGCACGCAATCTTTTCATTACGCCTAATCCCGAACGACCTAACCGTGTACCTAGCTGTTACATTCAATCACAAAACCAACCAATCAAATCACGAATTCACAAACCAAGACAGAAGAGAGAGAGAGAGAGAGAGAGAAAAGGCATTGAGAATCGTTGATACCCTTGGAGAAGACAGGGTTTTGGCCACTGAGTTGCTCCAACACCTTGGCGGCTCTGGTGAGACGATCACCGCTCTCACCAACGGAGATGTTGAGGACGAGCTTCTGGACCTTGATCTCCCTCATTGGGTTGCTTAGTTTCTTCTCCGAAGCCTTCAAAATCCAAAACCCAACACATTCAAAAACTAAATCATTACATTAAAAAAAAAACAATAAAATTGATAACCGAGAGAGAGAGAGGCACCATTGTTGTGTGGATGTGGAGGAGCAGAGTACCGAGGCGAAATGGCTGACCGAGAGAGAGCTATATTTGAGGGTATAATAGGAGTAGGGTTTGCTTAGAGCTAGGGTTTTGGTGTTGGTTGTGACAAATTACGATACTGCCCCTCAATTTTACAAATTAAAAAAAGTAAATTTCCGTTGCCGGGACTTGAACCCGGGTCACCCGGGTGAGAGCCGGGCATCCTAACCAACTAGACTACAACGGATTACTGAGGGTTAGCTACTGCAATATAATTTATAAACCTAATACATGAACCTTCTGCCAACACTGGCCTAGTTACTATGGCTAAGGTTGCTATGCACGATAAGTTTGTGACTAGAGATGTTCACAGGTCAGTTTGAGTCAGGTTTATGCCCAATTTGCAACCAATCTAACCAAATCAAGTGAAATTTTTTCAAACCCACCGCCAACCGATGAAGGAGTTGAGTCGGATTGGTCAGATATGCATCGGCTTAGGCTAGTGGGTTGGTCTAGCAAATGAGTTGGATAGCCTTATTAGTGACTAATTATTGGCTTTGATTCTTCCTAAATGTGCGATGGTGTATAGACAATGCATGATGAAAAAGTTATTTTGGAGAGTCATCAAAATATAAATGGAAATTTTGATCCCAAGATTACTTAAATGTTTAACAAAGTTGAACATAATACTTAAATTGAATGAATTTGAAACTTAAAGAATTCAATTGAACGAAAATAAAGTTAAAAGATTAAAATAAATTTTGGTTAAATTTAAAATGTGGAAATTGCATTTCAACCTTTTTATTATTATCAGAGAATCATATGAACCAAAGGTGCCCCCAACCTCAATACATTTGTTTATATCTTTGACCAACAAATCACTTGGCTCAACTGTGACTAATTCACAACTATTATTATCTTTATCGTAACTTTAAGGAATTAAATTATATTTTCCTTTTACTATTTCAACTCCTCTCAATGTATACATATTACTAAAAAAAAATTCTTTGCTAAGTTTTTTTTTTTTTTTTTTTTTAAATTGTGCTTTTGCATGTGAATGTGCTAATGATTTTTTTTAGATATTTTTTAGTAAAATTTTCTAATATTGATAAATTAAATATATTTATTTGTATTCAATTAATTATTAAATTAATTATGGCATTATCACGGTCCAACATTTGTCAAACTCTTGTCTAATCTCAAAAATCTTGAACATCTTCCTTTTATAGTTTTTTGAATGGTCTAGGTTATTTAAAAATTATGGAGTCGCTCCTAAGAGGGAGAATAGCCTTCTCAAGTTTGAGAGCAACTATTGACAACATTAGGGCCATGATTTAAGAAAATGAAGGTATCACTCTTGAAAATGTCTGGCTGATATTTCAAGACATACAACTTTAGAAGATGGTCATCTATTTATGATTATAACATTCGAGATTACAATTATATCAATTCAGTTTTAAGGTTTGCAAGAGGAACAATGATCTTCGTGAAAATTTTTAACGTAAAAGAACTTGAATGGTTAAACTTGATATTTGAGCCAAATAATACCATTGAAAGGATCAAGAAATGTATTCCCCCCGGGGGGGGGGGGGTGGCGGCGGCCGCAACGGCGGGCACCCCAAGCCCCACATCAAACTCAGTCATGCATTTGTTGTCACACATCAATTATTATCTCTATTGTGTTGATTTGTTACCACACATCAATTGTTATCTCTACTATTCTTTGTATTGTACACCTAATTGTTATCTCTACTATTCTTTTTGTTTTTTTATGAGAATGTGTCAATTAAGTTACCAGGCTCTTGACAATCATCTTTTCAATTAAATAAAAGAATCTCGTATATAATCATTCCTTCTACCTAACACAATATAAAAAATGATATTTTCTTGTTCCTCTCAGTTTTTTTTTTTTTTTATCCTTCATACATTTTGAGTACTCTGTATTTTCCATCATTCCATCAAGATAGAACATTAATAATAGTCGAAGCTTCAGTGATGGACATTGGTATATATTTCATAATTTAAACATTCACAAATTTGAATTGTTCCCCTTCCAAAATATTTGAGCAAATTCAATGGGCCTCCTAAAAGGATTACGGGGGAAAAAGGAATATTGGCCAACTAAACAAGTGGAGTTTGAAAAACAACTTCTGTAGTTTTCTGCATTTGTTGATTTTCTGAAAATAAACAAAAAATTATGTTATACCTCAAAAAAATAAGGTTATAAAAAGGATGTACATAAGTTGAAAATTAAAAAAATCCTAATCTAAATGCATTGCTTAAAGTAGCTCCCCATTGGAACCAAAACAAATACATGCTTACTGTTTCTTTTGTCTTGATTGTTAGTTTCATTACGTTTTTATTTATAAAAATAGAGAATTATTAATTTTTTTAAATATTTTTTGTGCATATTTATAACAAATTAGACAACTTTTATATACTCATTAAACCGCCAAGTTGCCTAGGTTATTGAAGAAATATCATTTCAGTTTTTTTTATAAGACAACTCTTGCCCACCATGTAATTTATTTTGCTAGTGCTTAATAAAATTTCAAGCTTCACATCAAATAATAATAATAATAATAATAATAAATGGATTCTGAAAAAAAGGTTACCAATAATTATTTTACCATAGTGGCCGTAGCCCGTGGGCACCTTAAAACCATTCCTAATTAATTTGGGAAAGGTTTTGCCCAAGGCCCACTTGACTCCTGATTACAAAGACTAGTAACACACAACACAACTAGACATGGAAACGAATTCCTACTCCTACTATGAGTTGTACATAGATTCAGCCTTATATAAACGATCAAAACCTCATATTTTTCTATAAGTTTTCTCGGTCTCTACTCTCTAGGAAGAAGAAGATGCAGATTTTTTTGAGAAACCTTATGGGGGAGAATAGCCTTCTAGAGTTTGAGAGCACGGAAACCATTGAAAACATCAGGGCCATGATTCAAGAAAAAGAAGGTGTCACTCTTGAAAAACTCTGCCTGATATTTCAAGGCTGTACAACTTTAAGAGATGGTCATACTCTTGCTGATTATAACATCCAAGACTACAATCAGATCAATGCGGTTTTAAGGCTTGCAGGAGGAACAAGGATCTTGGTGAAAACTCTTACAGGAAAAGAGCTTGAACTCGATGTTGAGCCGAATGATACCATTGAAAGGATCAAGGAGCGTGTTCAGGAAAAAGAAGGAATTCCTCCTATGCAGCAAAGGCTTATTTATGGAGGCAAGCAGATTGCTGATGAAAAAACAGTTCGAGATTACAAAATCGAGGGTGGCTCTGTGCTTCATCTTGTGCTTGCATTGAGGGGTGGTCGTTTTTGAGAGTAGTATTCTATCTTTCTTAGGAATTGCATGGCAACATTATTATTATTATTTTCATTAGAGAGTTTAATAGTATTCAGTTTGTTTCTATTCTTTAAAGCCTTTTTTTTTTTTAAGAAACCTTTTCTTCAAAGAGTGGTTGTCAGGCTGGTGATTTGTTGTACTACTTACTATATATATGCTAGTTAAGCAAAATAAAATTATTAGAATTTTGAATATTATTTTTTTCCGGTACATCTTCTTTGCAGTTTACATAATGACCATTACCTTATTTGAAGAATCCAAAAATTTATATTTGGATATGGTAGGAATTGAAATACAAGCAGGTGATGGTGCATGCATGTGCAAATCTAATTAGATAGTTTCTTATTGTTCCTCCTTTCTTTCTTGTAGGTTGATTTGTAGTTCCAGATAATGAATTGTGTGTGATTTCTTTCCTTGTTGTCACCATATTAACCACATATCAGGTGACTTTAACACTTGTTTTCTCTCTTTTAATACTCTCACAATTGTCCCTCCTCTTTCTATTTCATCTCTACCTCATTAATTTTTAAGCCACGTCATTAGAGACGACAAAAACCGCTAACCCAACCCAAACCTAACCTATTCCATTGCCAATAGATTTCTAAGAGTTTGGTAATCAAGTTAATATTTGAGTATCGCCAAGAACCTTGTAATTTAATGGCATTGCTTGGTTTCTTTTACAAGGAGTGAATCAAAGTTTGAAGCCCCGCTTCCCACTTTTTATAACAATTGAATAAAAGAAGAAAGAAGAAGATAAAATTTGAGGTATTGAAAATACTGTTTAGTTATAATCACACTTTTAATGATCAACTTTCTATATGATGAATAGATCAAATACGTATAACATGACTCCTGAAAGTTACACATTTGGTAATCTAATACTAACAGTGACTGAAAATTTATACATTAATTCAATAACCATGCCAAAACAAACAGATTCAACTTTTGTCTATGCACCAAACATATATGTACATGACTCTTGAAAGTTACATTTAGCAATCTAATAGTTCCAGAACTTAAAAGCTCTATATTAATTCAATTGCCATGTCATAACCAAACCGAATCTAACTTTGATCTTTGCACCTAAAATATTATGTACTTTCATGGAAATGCCATTCCCTTTAGCTTCTCAACCCTTTTTTTTTTTTTTTATTGATAAGTTACGTGCACATCCAGTTGATTTTGCCTTCAAAGAACTCACCTTTCATCTCATCAATATCAATCAATCAATATTATTATTATTATAAAAGCAGAGGGCTCATTTTAGAGAGTCTGAGTTTGTAATATGTGGTGTATTTCTTGAAGTTCTCTTTATTTAGAGTTCTAAATCAACAAAATTTGCATTTATATCAAAATATTAGTTCATTAAATTAGCCAATAGAGTAAATGCATATATTAATTATCTATAGTTATGCATTAATTATTTATATCAAATGAATATATATGATTATTTTTATAAACTCTATATAAGATAATTTTTAGTTTGAATAATAATAATAATAAATTTAGAATATGACATTCTTACTCATTGTTAGTTGCTTTCATAACAATTGACACAAAAGCCAAAAAAAAAAAAATTGTGAATTCACTAAAATAAATCTTAGTTCTTTAAATTTGCTAACTTCTTTCGGTCATCCAATATGTGTGTGTGTGTGTGTGTAATAGAATAAATATATTTATTTTGTTATAGCATAATGAAATTTAATATAATTTTTCTAAGATTTATATGAGAAACAATTTTTATTTTATGTGAGAAACAATTGAAACACTATATCATGCAACAGTTGAAGCAATGCCCAACAAAAATGGGAAAAAATTAGTAACACATAATTAAGAATGTAAAAAAGATGATAACTGATGGATATAAGCATTTTTTTTAGGAGGCATGAAACATGCTTATTTATATTAACTACTATATCATGCAATTTTCAGTTTGTAAACACATATATATAATGTGATTTATATTTTGTCTATAAAATAACTAAATATTACAATTTTTTACAAGGAAACTTATTCAAAAAAAAATTTATACATCAATAGTTGGGGGATCTAAATCATGAATGTCTCTATTGGAAATTGAGGTGCCAACCAATTAAAATACAAGATTCTTGATAAACTTATTGAAATATTGGAAAAAACTAATAATAAATTGCACTACACGTCATGCGGGAATTTAGCTAGTTAAGAAGTACAAGCAATGTACCTGTCTTATTGTAATCCAATCCATAGAAAAAACACATGTGCTTCCACCTGCCTCTATATTGAAAAAAGAAGAATTTGGTTCTTTAAAGTCTCCACCTCTGCTACCTCTGCTGCCACCACCTCCCACAACTTTTTCCACCCTCCAAATGCCAACAATCGGCTTGTCAAGCTTTGAGATTATAATCTCACCCTGTTTTACATGATGTTTGACCATGGATGATGAATACATCAATGTACTTATTTATTCCAATTAACAAAAGTTAATTAATGATTTTTGAAATATCTGTTATAATTCATTTTGACCAATTGTGTTTTGTGACATAAAATATCATCAATTTTTTTAATTAAATTTTATAAGATGGTTTAAAGCCCAAAAAAGTCCATGGCAAACCCATTAAATGACCATTACACCCAACCCACCTACCTAACCCGCTAAAGACTCTCTCTCTTTCTCTATATATATAAACTAGTCTCTAATCCATGCTATGCACGGAAACTTACCTATTTGTGAGATAAACTAAAATAATTTTATAAAATCTTAAATTAATTAATAAATTACACCATTGCATAATTTGTTCTTGTATGACTTCAATTTATGTTACAATTTGATGAATAAGTCATTGCTTGAACGTGCAATGGTTTAAAAAAAATTTGTCAGATAGTTTCAGATGTTGCAATAATATAACTCAAACATTCAGATATTAAAACTTCTGAAAGACCAAAAAATATTTAAAAAAATCAGATGATTCACTGCTTAGAAATGATTAAAACAAAACAAAATATATATGACTAAATAATAGAGAAATATAAGAGAAAGATGGGTTACATTCAAAAGAATAATTCATGGCTATAACTATTGAAAAGAATCAAAAGATTCAGATCCTACAAATTATAGAATGAGTTCAAGTTACACCTAATGTAACTCTTTAGAATTACACCTAATGTAACTCTTTAGAGTTACACCTTTTTAAACTGTTGGATTTAAGTAAATTCAATGGTTAAAAAAAGACCATCATTATTACAAATATTTTTTTTATTATGATTTCATTAATTATCCTCATTTATTACATTCTAAACCTATCTCTAAACCCAAAAATGTTTGACGTGTCTCTCTCTCTCTCTCTCTCTCTCTCTCTCTCTCCTCCACCATTGTTCCACCTCTACAAGTTGCTAGCAGAAGAAGGAAAAAAAAAAAAAAAAACACCATTGCTCCTCCCCACTGTTCCACTCCACAGGTTGAAAAAGCAAAAAGAAAAATGAAAAAAAAAAAAAACCCAAGCGAATATTTATGAATAAGATATATAACCAAATAAGGAAATACCTTGAATGAAAAACTACTCAATTCGAATACTTTTAAATTTCCATCTTTGAGAGGAATTTAATCCTTTCAGCATTCAGGAAGATAGGAAACCACATAAGTACTTAACTTCTAACAGATCTGAAGCATTCAATGAAATAGATATTGCCACATTGCTAGTATTGCCATAATATAGGAGAATCGACTATGACGCCACTTTTCTATTAAGTTTGGCATATCTAGATTTAGCTTTTTCATATTTTTTAAAGGAAGCAAGTTGAGCTCGGATATATGCTTCTCCGATAACATAGATAATCAAGGGGTTCAAGTTACACCTGGTGTAACCTTTTTCTTTTTCTTTTTTTTTTTTTTTTTTTTTTTTTTTTTTTTGAGGAGGAACTCTTTAGAGTTACACTCTTTCTACACTGTTAGATTTGAGTAGATTTAATGGTCAAAAATATGAACCCATTAATGTTGATTACCATATCATTTATTATCCCTTATTTTTTGAATTTCCATATCTGTCTATATTCCCAAAATGTGCTTACATTCATCTCAACCAAAATACCTAAACTTTTTATTTTCATATATGTCTCTATTTACATATTTTTTTTGAATTTCCATATCTGACCCTTAGGAATAGTTTAAAAAAGAATTTAGAATCTTAGATAAAGACTTTAGTACCAGTTACTACAAATTTACATTAAAAAATTAAGCGCCACTGCATCCTCAAAGAGGAAAACACCACCTCTACTCCAAGTTATACAAAGACTTGAAACTAATTAAAGGCTTTTTTTGTGATCTCAAAGTCCTAGACTTTAATTTTATTGCGACTTTACAAACAAAACAAATTGTTGGTGCAATTGTTGAAACAAATCTTTATAATGCTCCAACATAATGATTTTTGTATAAGTGATAATGGTATCATTCGTGCAAACTACAAATCTTTATAATAGTATCATTCATGCAAATGTTGAACCAAACTTTAATGCTCCAACACAAATCTTTATAAATCAAACTATAAACTCAATCACGTCTTTTCATGATGACTATATTGGTAAGAGGATGAGAGAGAGAGATAATATGAAAATTTTCAGAAGCAAAAACAAATATGAAATTCAAAAAATAAGGGATAATAAATGATATGGTAATCAACATTAATTGGTTCATATTTTTTACTATTAGATCTACTTAAATCTAATGATGAAGAAAATGTGTAACTTGAACTCCTCTCTCTCTCTCTCTCTTCCTTTTTTATTTACTGTTTTTTTTTTTTTTTTTTTTGTCTTGATTGTTAGTTTCTTTATGTTTTTATTTATAAAATAAGTATAAAATCATTAATTTTTTGGAATATTTTTTGCTCATAATTAAACAGCTTTTTGTATAAGACAACTTTCATCTTTACTTGGTACATTAAAAGTAAGGTATTTTGAATTATGAAACTTGGATAGAAGACTACCATACCTTGTACGATTGAGACAACTCCTATCCACGATGTAATTCATTTTACTAGTGCTTAGTAAAATTTCAAGCGTCACATCAAAATATAATAACTGGATTCTTTTTCTTTCTTTTTTTAGAGGAAATATAATAAGTGGATTCTACAAAAAGATAGTTACCAATAATTATTTTTTCCATGGGAGCCGTAGCCGGTAGTTTATGTTTTTTTTATGTCTAATCCCTTAAAATCTTCTTCAACATTTTTTCTTTAAGAGTTTTTTCATTTGATAATGTTAAAACTTTTTTTATTTTCAGTAACGAATCTTGCCATTCCCATGGAAACGGATTCTTACCCCTACAACAAGACTAGTAACACAAGTACACATGGAAACGGATTCCTAGTCCTACTGAGTAGCAGTAGCACATAGAAAGCCTTATATAATCTATCAAACCCTGATATTTTTCTATAAGTTTTATCGGTCTGTAGGAAGAAAAAAGAAGATGCAGATTTTTTTGAGAAACCTTAAGGGGGAGAATAGCCTTCTAGAGTTTGAGAGCACAGAAACCATCGAAACATCAGGGCCATTATTCAAGAAAAAGGTGTCACTCTTGAAAAACACTGCCTGATTTTTCAAGGCTGCACAACTTTAAGAGATGGTCATACTCTTGCTGATTATAACATCCAAGACTACAATCAGATCAATGGGGTTTTAAGGCTTGCAGGAGGAACAAGGCTCTTGGTGAAAACTCTTACAGGAAAAGAGCTTGAACTCGATGTTGAGCCAAATGATACCATTGAAAGGATCAAGGAGCGTGTTCAGGAAAAAGAAGGGATTCCTCCTATGCAGCAAAGGCTTATTTATGGAGGCAAGCAGATTGCAGACGAGAAAACAGTTCGAGATTACAAAATCGAGGGTGGCTCTGTGCTTCATCTTGTGCTTGCATTGAGGGGTAGTCGTTTCTGAGAGTAGGATTCTATCTGTCTTAGGAATTGCATGACAACATTATTATTAATTGTTTTTTTCATTACTCAATAGAGAGTTTAATAGTATTCAGTTTTTTTCTTTTCTTTAATTTTTTTTTTTTTTTTTCCGATTAACCTTTTCTTCAGAGAGTTTAGGTTGTCAGGCTGGTGATTTGTAGTACTACTTACTATATGCTAGTTATGCAAAATAAAATTATTAGAATTTTGAATATTATTTTTTACCAGTACATCTTCTTTACAGTTTACATAATGACCATTACCTTATTTGAAGAATCCAAAAATTTATATTTGGATGGTAGGAATTGAAGTACAAGCAGGTGATGGTACATGCTTGTGCAAATCTAATTAGATAGTTTCTTATTGTTCCTCAAACATTTTTGTTTTCCTTTCTTCCTTTCTTGTAGGTGGATTTGTAGTTCTAGATAATAAATTGTGTGATTTCTTTCCTCGTTGTCAACATATTAACCACATATTAGATGACTTTAACACTTGCTTTCTCTCTTTTAACACTCACAATTGTCCCTCCTCCTTCTGCTTCATCTCTACCTCATTAATTTTTAAGCCACCTCATTAGAGATGACAAATACCTTTAACCCAACCCAAAGCTGACCTGTCCCATTGCCAATAGATTTCTTTAGTAATCAAGTTAATATTTGGGTATCACCAAGAACATTGTAATTCAACGCTGCTTCCCACTTTTTAGAATAATTGAATAAAAGAAGAAAGAAGAAGATAAAATTGGTGTATTGAAAATATTGGTTTAGTTATAATCACACTTTTAAGGATCAACTTTCTGTGTCATGAATAGATCAAATTTGTATAACATGACTCCCGAAAGTTACACATTTGGCAATCTAATACTAACAGTAACTGAAAATATACATTAATTCAAGAACCATGCCAGAACAAACAGTGAAACAGATTCAACTTTTGTCTTTGCACCAAACATATATGTACATGAATCTTGAAAGTTACATTTAGCAATCTAATAGTAACAGAACTTAAAAAATCTATATTAATTCAATTGTCATGTCAGAATCAAACCGAATCTAACTTGATCTTTGCACCTAAAATATGTACTTTCATGAAAATGCCATTCCCTCTAGCTTTTCAACAAATTTTTTTTTTTAATTGATAAGTTACGTGCACATCCAGTTGGTTTTGCCTTCAAAGACCTCACCTTCCATCTCACTCTTTATAAAGGGAGAAAATGTCATTTGAGTTAGAGCTTATTATTGCTTATTAACAAATTTCTCACTCACACTACTGCTAGGTAAAACTGAATAATCATTTACTATATCAGAATTTAGTCCAGAACAATGGAGAGGATATATGCAGACCAAAAAATCACTGCTTTTTATTGCAAGTATGATCCAAAAATGTCATAACTTTCATGTATACAATGGAGGCCCTCCAAACATGATAACATGTCAAATGGAGCTACAATGAATAGAACACTGAAAATTCAAAAAAAATAAATAAATAAAAATAAAGAGAGAGAGCAAGAAAGAAAAGAACACATCCAAATAGTGGCCTAAACAATTTTCCAGCCTTCAAACATGAAATTTATGGCAAAATTCAATACTTTAGATGGAAGAAATAATGAGGAATTAATTCCCAGCACATTACCAGCTACACTAACGGCAAAGCAATAAGGAACTGCACAATCTGCTGCTTGTAAATGTTGCAACTTTTGTAATTTGATGCCTCAAAACTTCGGGGCCTTTATATGAAGGACCCTACTATATTCACAGAGCATGTCTTTTAAAGCATGGTCCTATTAAAGCTTAAGGCTATATGTCATACCAAAAGTATGCCAGAATCCACATGATGGTGCACAGGAAGAACCTCTTGATTTTATTCAAACCACATATACTAGAACATATTTACACGAAAAAACCAGGGAAGTACAAAAGCTATTACCAGGCATGCCATCAAGAAATTACAAAATGGCTGTCCCCGCCAACATCCTCCACCCCTGTCTGAGGAGTTACTGCTGACACCTGTATATCTACTTTCATTCCATTCCTCCATAAATCCATTGTCCCCAATACCAGTAATATTTTTGGCAATCTCCCCACAAATTTCACACAATCTGCACAAACGAAAGAAAGAAAGTTATCTACATAAATTGTGAATCCTGATGCTAGACACTTGTTCAAAAGCACTTTGACAAGAATTCTGTTTAGTGCAAGTTCATGAGTTTTAAGGTAGTTCTATGGTTGAATGGTGTATCCTGAGATTAGTATAAAGTCCCAGCACTAAACAGAATTCTTGTTTAGTGCTGGGACTTTATACTAATCTCAGGATACACCATTCAACCATAGTATATTTACACGAAAAAACCAGGGAAGTACAAAAGCTATTACCAGGCATGCCATCAAGAAATTACAAAATGGCTGTCCCCGCCAACATCCTCCACCCCTGTCTGAGGAGTTACTGCTGACACCTGTATATCTACTTTCATTCCATTCCTCCATAAATCCATTATCCCCAATACCAGTAATATTTTTGGCAATCTCCCCACAAATTTCACACAATCTGCACAAACGAAAGAAAGAAAGTTATCTACATAAATTGTGAATCCTGATGCTAGACGCTTGTTCAAAAGCACTTTGACAAGAATTCTGTTTAGTGCTGGGACTTTATACTAATCTCAAGATACACCATTCAACCATAGAACTACCTTAAAACTCATGAACTTGCAAGTTCACATTCTTCAGCAAACAATTTTCCCCACTATCCATTTCATAATTATGGCCCCCTTTTATGCACCTAAATGTACTTGAAGTTTGACATTATAGGTTACCATATTAGACAAGTATCTTCTGCATGCCAATTTTTACCGTCTTGGGATCATAATTACCACTGGTTATTGCCATATGTAAAAACGTATCAAACACCAAATAGAACAGTGCATATTGAAGGAGCAATGCATTTTTTGTGAGAATGGTATGAGTACAAATCTGCTTGAAGCACGCACAATAGCACTTCAACTGAGAATACATATTTGCAAAATGTGATTGAAGAGTTGAAAAAGAGATTATATTTATGCACATACACACAATGTGAACTCCTTCAGAATACACATTGACTATATAAAGTCAAAATGAATAAATAAACAGTAGGGGAAGCAGTGGATTAATGAGATCTGGTAGCCTTCCCAAGTGACCCCCTATATAAGTTGAGACTAGAGATTTAAAGCCCCTGATGTAGATTAGAGACAGGCCTATTGTAAAATTGAGTGATAGTAAGATAATGGCCCTTTTATCCACGATAGGGTAACAAATAGGCATAAAACTTAAGATAAAAATAAAATGTGTGTCTGTATTGTGGCATGGTGCTTTTGTATCCAACATAAGTAAATCAAAACTGTACAATTTAGAATCACAATCCATCTACAACAGTGAATTCTATTGACTATGTAACCATGACTTTGATGAGATGACTGATGAAGCTGTGACAAAACTCATTTGCTTCCTTTATAAATAAGAAATTACTTTAATAGGCCAGGCCCCAGCTCAACAGTTAGTGAAGAAGAAAAGCCCCACACAAAAGAAAGGAAAAAGAATAATAACAGAAATCAAAGATCAACACCTAACTGTCTAAGACTAAGAGCATAAATAAACTCCAAGAGAGCGAGGAACTGAATCTTGGATGAAAAGAAGGCCAAGAAACTCAAAGAACCAAGCTTCAGCTTAAGCCTAAAATGCTCTTATATTATTCACTGCTTGCTAACAAATTATTAATATTCAATGAGATGGTTGAAATGACGCAGTCCAATACTATATACTTAGTATCCTGATGATAACAAGGAAAAAAGTTCATGTACTGTGAGCGTGAGTATAGAATGCTTGAGATTACCACCTTCTTCCTCATAACTATGGTGGCTGTATATGGACCTTACTTGAATTCCAAATTAAAAAAAAAAAAAAAAATTGAAATCAAGATTATGAAGCTCTTTCTTGGATCTGATTGCTTATTTGAATTTTCAGTTGTAATTTATTGACAAGAAGTATTATAATCATCATGGGACTTTTTTTTAAACTCTTCTTTCTTTCTTATAAAATTTTATCACTTATTAAGGAAAACTCTTATAATACGACAGTATATATTCCAATCTTCAACTCAAATTTCAACATTAACAAAAACGATAAACAATTACCTGTTCCCTCTTAGCTTAAACCATGCCTCGGCACACTGGTTATGTGCAATGCCTAGCTCATCTTTACACCCACAACCAAGCGGAATTAAATCCTCCATAGTACCAATAGTAGCATTATCAGTGACTGATGTCGTTGCATCTGATGATTGCTCAGAACTCAAATGGCAAATCCTACAAACCCTTTCCCCATCCCAATTCTCGCCAAACCCTTTACCACTGCCACACTTCACATCAATTACACACGAACTCTTCTCCAATTCAAACACCCTATTCTTCGCCTCTTTTGTGGATACCTTACTCGACCCCAATTCATTACTTTTTGCTCCAGATCCCTTTTCATCTCTACTAACACACAGAGCCTCATCCGAATTAATAACAACCACAGTCTCAGATGCAGCCCCAGCAACCGAATTGCTCGATGTCTCACTCGTTACCTGATCAACTCTACTGAGTACCTCACTGCCACCGCCACGATCAATCACCTCCAGATTGAGCACTTGCTCATGCCCTTTTATTTGTAACTCACTCAATCCCAAATCACCACCCAATACTTCCAAACCCTTATTTTCATTACTACCACACACAGTATCCCTCTCTTCTGAATTCACTAAATTCCCGGCCTCAGACACCACCCCATTACCCAAAATTCTCGGATTCCTCACACTCGTCCCCGGATCAAACCGACCCGGTAACTTACCCTCCTCTTGATCCATTATCAAACAAAAACTCTCTCCATCCAACACATCAAAATTCCAAAACTTTCTTACAAAAACAACCCCAGCAATAATATTGTGTATAAAAATTTTATATATTTCACCCTTTTACATAACCAACATGAATTTCTTCAAACAAAACAACATAAACAACGTGTCCAATCCAATCCTAATGTTTTAATCAGCCACTCCATGTCATGCACACAAACACATATCATATGATCTCTTAAAAACAAAAAATAAAACTAACAATACCCAAATCGAAATCTGATTAAAACCAAACCTTTAGATCGTAGATTATCATAAAAAACAGCTCCAATCAGCATCCAACAAATGGGTTCACTTCCTTATATCAAAATCTGTAAGTAAAAAAAAAAAAAAAAAAAAAGTTGAAAGATCAACTGCACCAACACTGTACAGTAAAGTCATTTACCTATGAGTTTGTGGGGTTTCTAATTTGTGGGGGTATATTTATAAATAAAAAAGAGAAAGAGTATGAGGGAGAGAGATTCGGTGAACTGAGAAATAGTAAAGAAGAGAAAAAGAAAGCAAAGCTTTTGAGTGATAAAATGAAAACGCGAGAAGTGACGAAAGGGAATGAATATTGACTGGACACGTTACTATGATTTTTACCGTTTGGAATATAGGAATGGCACAGAATCATTAATACCACCAGAACAGTACCGTACTGTAACGCGCATTTAGACATTTATGTTTGGTTTTGTTACAATAATTTCATTTGCGATTTTGGAGATAACGTGTTTTTTTTTTTTTTTGAAAAGGTTAAGGTAAACTCTAACTAGTGGATTTTAGTTGGTGGGGGGTTTCTGTCCGGTGAGGCGGTAAGTTTAGGTCCGGTTTCTCTGTGATAGCCATTGGCTAAGTGCCAATTTGCCATGTCATTGCCAGGGTTTTCATGAAATTAATAATCATTTGCTATTTTTCCTTTTTTTATTTGAATTGATTGATAAGATAAGTATTTTTTCGATAAGATAAGTACTTAACTAGTAGATAGATAACTCTCTTTTTTTTTTTAGAGCACTTGCAAGAAGGCTACTAAATAAAAATTTAATCTATTATTATAACCATCAGATTTTTTATTTTTTATTTTTAAAACCACATACACATGCACACATTTAATCCATTTACTTAGGCCACACGATTGTAATGATGATAAAGAATTTTTTTCCTTTTTTGTATGCACTGAATGGAGTATATGGACAACAAAAATTTTTATTTCTAGTAATAGAAAGGTGTCCACCAAAAATAAAATAAAACTTCCCTAAGTAACAGAAGAAACTTAAGAAGAATAGTGAAGTTGATTAGTAAAACAAAGTTTCCAAGTCGATTTGATTTGATGGCTTTACTTTCATATGAATCCCTTTTGTTTACTAGCTACTAATTCTCCCGCATGCTTCTCAAGAAAACAAAAAGGATTACGAAATAGCATGAAATATTGACCCTAGCAACTGTTTAATGTTGCTCTGAATGCATAACCATTGGATGATGGATTAGTAAATTTTGTTTTGTGCGCAATTCAAAGAAGTTGAATCTAGTAAAAAATATACACATATTCATGAGTAAAAATGCAACACGCGGATTTGCTATCATTCTTCAAACTTGAGGGCTATCTTGTGTCATGTGACAGAAGAATAATTGCTTAATTATTATTGTATAATAAATCCTTAATTATTAACATCCTTATGATATTTGACAACTAAAATTGGGACAAAATTGGCCAATGCCCTTTTCGCCCAAATTATATAGCCTTTTGTCCCCTTTTCCAAACTAATTAGAAAAATATTCATCTTTTAAAACTCGATTTGCTCAAAATCGAGTTAAGCCCTATAATGGCGTTTTTAAGGAGCCTATAGTAGTGTTTTAAGGACTTATAGTGGCATTTTGTAACTCGACCTCCATAAACTCGAGTTATAGGTAAAAAAAAAGGTAAAAAAAAATTACCTATAACTCAACTTCATGGAAGTCGAGTTCAAAAATGCCACTATAGGTCCTTAAAACATCACTATAGGCTCCTTAAAACGCAACTATAGGTCTCTAGAATTTTTTTTTTTAAACTCGATTTTGAACAAATCGAGTTACAAAAGATGAGTATTTCCCTAATTAGTTTGGGAAGAAGGGCGGAAAGCTATATAATTTGGGCGAAAAGGGCATAGGCCAATTTTGTCCCTAAATTTGATAAGACCAAAGTAGCAAACTATGTGAATCATTATACAAAAATTCTTGAGCCCCCAAACATTTAATAGTAATTAGTATATTTTAATACCTTTTCTTCTAAGAAAATAAAGAATATATCCCACTTCCACCCATGTCATTTCCTGGATTTTTACTTAACAAAAATTGTTCCTTACACACTTAAGCCTTTAGCAATTAAAGCTAAGAATGAAGTGCCAATCACTTCAAAAAGAAGAATTTTTTAATTAGAAGCAAAGGAAATAATGGCGTAATTTATATACCTATATTAGTAAAACTAGGACGAAGGTGGTCCTACTTTATGTTATGATCATACTTATTGTGGTTCCGTATATGTGCTGCTAGCTTTTGCTTTTGTGTTGATCTGTTAAAAAGTATTTTCATTTACTAGTGTCGACACATTCTCAACCCCATAAAGAATTGCGGACACAATTGAGTGGGGAAGTTGGAGGTCCTTATCTATGAATACAACTAGTAAGATGTGTTTGGTTGCCTTATGTAACTTCTTTATTTTTTATTTTTGAGATAGGTAGAAAGTTAAGAAGGTGAAGTTAGTATCCAAATCAAATACATGAGATACTATAAATAATACCATTAAAAAATTGAGCTATCACTATAACTCATGTAACATTTATAGATAATATATAATAAAAAAATGCTAAAATTAAATTTTAGCACAAAATATGATTGATTAGTAGACGTAGACTTCAATAACAAAATAAATTAATATTTAAATTATATTGTAGAATCAGTGTCATTTGTCATGCGTATAAGTTTTATATAATGAAATTTATAATATCTCTAACACAGTACTCTTAAATATATTCTGAGCTTCAATGTTTGCAGAGAGCTAGAAAGGTCTTCTTCTTGCAACAAAAAAAGAAATATTATTAGATAAATATCTATATTTAAAAATTATTCTATATATTTAGCGTACTACATCCCTCTATCACATAAATAGAGATTTTATGTGCCAAATGAAAAGAAGATAATTTAGCGTACAATTTCGGGTGTGTCTTGGAAAAGGAAACGCCATAAGTAATAGGATGTGAAGTTAATAAAGACAGCCACACAGATTGAATTCATCCAATAATCTGAATAGAAGTGCAACAAGGCAATGCAATGCAATGCGTACAACAAAAGTATTAAAGGCACGAGGGTCCTATGCTTATAATAAGCAGATAACTGTTAACAGCCTGTACACGTCATACCCTTCCATTAAGAACCAAACAAATGGGCTTAACCTAATGGCTGGCACTGGATCAACTGGCATGTACTTCCATGCCTATTTGCCAACCAATGATCTATATGGTCTAGGGCAATTTATTCAATGATTTAATCAAGTGGCAAAAAAAAAAAAGAGGAAAGATCAAAGATCTATTTTTATTTTAGTTTTTCGTATCAAAGTCTAAATTAGTTTTTAATTGTAGTATAATTATTTTATTTTATTTTATTTTATTTTATTTTTAAAAATTTTGTTGCCAAGTGACCCATTAATGAGACTCAGTGCAAAAACAAAGATGACCACTATCTCATTCACCAAGGTAAGACTAACTAATCATCATTGCTAAATGTTTCTATAAGCAAGCATGAGTTAAAATGTCATTTTTTGTTAAAAAAAAATTATCAATAGTTACATGTAAAATTTCTCAATAGTTTGTGCATAAAAAGTGTGGAGAGGCGTGCTTCATCCAATCAAGACTCGATCTAAGGTTTGACGAAAATATTGCTTCGGTCTATCAAGACTCAATTGAAATGTAGTCTAAATTACATATTCTTTTGCATCTTGGATATTTGATGTTATAGATACGTTACAAACTCAATCAAGATTACAAGTCATGGAATTTGTCAACTTCTAAGCCTAACATGAAGTATCACCCTTTTATATTGGGCTATTACATATTTGAATTAAAACATTTTATTTCGAGAGCTAATTTCAAAGCTTATTAAAAAATAATGTTATTTATAAAGAATTAAAACCAATGTTTTTCCTTATATTTAATTTGAATGGAGTTTTATTAATTCACGCTTCTATTTTTTCCCCCTTTAAAGAAAGGACTTCATGTTATTATTTGCTAAGGTGGTAAACAAGTTGAGCTAAGTGATATATTAAAAGTTAATAGTTGTTCATTTAATTTTATTTTGTTCAAGAGTCGAACTTGAGATTATCACCAAATTAAATTTCATACTTAAAGTTTGGTTTATTTTCTTGTTGAATAGTAAGAACTTATTTACAAATTACTTAATTTACTTATTCTTTTCACACACATTTATGATTTATCTATTATATTTAATTCAATATGTTTTTTTAAGTAAAAGTTGGAAATGTTTAGGAGTTCAAGTGATAGGCTGGCGATAATGACATTTTTTTTAATAGTGTTAACATCTAGATTTGAATCCCACCCCCCTCTCCAACACTAATTACCTATCTCAAAATAACATAGAAATGTGAATTCCAATTAGCTCAATTGGTAAAATTTTTGATAATTGAATAAGAAATCTAGGATTCAATCCCTGCCTACACCAAAAATTGATTGGTATCTTGATTTAATGATAATGAGCTATCATTAAGAGTGGATGCTATAAGTTGAAACTCTCTAAATAAAAAAATTTAAAAAAAATGCTTAATTTGATAGTTAAGTTATATA
The DNA here is from genome assembly GCF_002906115.3 of Quercus suber. NCBI lineage: Eukaryota > Viridiplantae > Streptophyta > Magnoliopsida > Fagales > Fagaceae > Quercus > Quercus suber. The sequence goes on from NW_027070150.1 coordinate 44,144, forward strand.
GTTTATTTTCTTAAGTACAATTTTTACTTGCTTCTCAAAAAAAATTTTTAAAAAAGGAACAATTTTAAGTTTTAATACTATGTTTATATAACCATAAAAAATAAATAATAATAATAATAATAACTAATCGTTAACCCATGCAATGCACGGGATAGTTAAATAATAATTAAAAGTACTTATTTTGCTTAAAGGTTTATGACTTAACTTTAAAAAATGTATAACTTGAAAATGAATGAAAATAAGTAATTTTTTGTTCAATGTTTAGAAAAATTCTTTTTCTTTCATATCATTGATTCCACATAACACACTTCGGCGTGAGCTATTCTATAATGATGACTTCACATAATACTTAACTGCAATTAAATCTACTATCCACCACCAATCTAATCTATGTTATCTTGATAGTAGATTTACAAATTGCATTCTCATATCCTTAGAGCTTGCCACATCATAATTATTATCTATATATAATACAAAACCGAAGTTTTTGACTTTTTGAGAGACTTACGATAGAATTAGGATTAAAAAAATAATTATAATTTTTTTAATTAGACCTCACATTATAATTTTTTTTTTAAGGACTCACTTTAGATTTCAGAAAATAAAAAGAAAAAAGAAAGACTCACGTAAAAAATTTTAAAAAATTAAATAAAAAAAAATAAAAAAATTAAAAAAGAAAAGAAAAAGGATTCACTTTAGATTTCAAAAAAAAGAAAAAGAAAAAAGAAAGACTCACGTAAAAAATAAAATAAAATAAAATAAAAACACTTTAGGATTAAGGAAAAGAGAGAGAGAGACTCCTGTTAGGACTCTCTCACTATTTAGTTTATAAAATTAATTTTTTTTTTATATAAATTAAAATGATGATGTGGAAAATTGTAGGAGTTTCAGAGGCTTCGATTTTATCTATATACTAGCATTACTCCCGTGCATTGCACGGTTTTGGTTATAAACTTTTGGAATACTTTTATTGAAAAATAACAAATTAATAATTACTTGAGTCTAGATCATATAAATTGTATATAAAGTATTGTTCTTTGGGTTCAAACAATCACACAACATATTTATATGAAAACTGTAAGGTCTGTTTTTGTAGCCCAAGCCCAAAGGATATGGGTTAAAAGCCCCACGAACCCAGAACAATGAATTTGTAAAGAGTGGATCGAAGGTTTAGGCGCTCGCCGGCGTGCATGAAACATAAACTACTTTCCTTTTATTGAAAGATACTAAGACCAATTTACAACTGGGGGATGCTCCTCGACCCATGGCCGAAGAGGTTTTTCCTTCCCCCCAAAACTCCCCCCTTTACACTTTGCTCCCCTTTCTTATATATCCTTCTCTTCCTCCTCCTGTTGATCATCTATTGGCCTCCCTTCTGACCGTCTGTCCCATCAGAGGTCATATCCGTGCTCAGGTGGCTCACTCTGATCGATATTGCCCTGTCAAGGGGTTACATCCCCATTAATGCGGCCAGAAGGGTTAGGTGAGTGTATTCAATGCCGAGGTGACAGTTCGCCCAGAGCTTGCCCCTTCTCCGTACTTCTGTTGCCAACGCGCGACACTGGGCCCTCTCCCGAGGTCTCGGACGCCCGAGGACAGGGTCATCCTCGGACCCATCATGCATCCTCAGCGTGGGCCATTTGGGCCTGGCTTGGAGTGGGCCAAGGCTACTCGATTTTCTGGCCCCACAAAAACAATTCCTGAATTTAATAATTAAAACCCTAAGGAAACTTAACTAGAGGTTTTTCATTTGCTAGAATATTTGTAGTACATCTAAAATGTGTTATGCACTTGAAGAGTATAGACTACATGATATTTTGTTTTTCAAACCTTTATTTAGAGTTACGTTTTGATACACTAATGGCCTCTTTTATCTAAATGGGATCTCCTTAAAAATGAGTGGAGACTCATGAAGATTTAATATTAATGGAGTCTTAATGGATAAAAAGGATAAAGACAATTGTTAGAAAATTTTATTAGTTCAAGCAAAGAGTTGCATGATCATATTAAGATGTGAATTCCTTTTCATGATGTAGATTTAATATTACTTGCTAATAGCAATCTTGTGAAGGAATATGTTGTTGATATTTATAACATGATATGTTAAAAAAAAAAAAAATCATGAATACTATTCAAATGTGTTGTGGGTGATAAATATAATATTGATATTTGTAAAAACCAAAATAAAAATTAATTACAATGAAATTTAAAATAATAAAAAAAGTTACATGCTCATAATGTTAGACAATTTCTTTCGCACACATATAATATCATTAACAACAAAAATAAAAATGAGATATAGTAACATAAAAATTTTACTTCTCAAGAAAATTAATTTAATCTAATAACACACATATAAACATAACACAAATACAAATGGAACCTTTGTTGTAGGAGAGAATACAAAATTTAATAATTCTTAAATAATATTTATGGAGGTTTATATAATAGATTTCATGGATTTAAAATTGCATTTATGACTCATAAGCAAAACCTTAAAAAACAAAAAACAAAAAACAAAAAACAAAAAACAAAAAACAAAAACAAAAACAAAAACAAAAACAAAGAAGAGAAATACATACTTGCAATGGTTTGGATGGTAGGTTTGATAAAGACTTTTACTATGGATTTCACAAACATCAAATTGCCTAAGTAATAAGGAAAAACAAAAACAAAAAACAAAACAAAACAAAACAAAAAACAAACAAACAAACAAACAAAGGAGAGTTAGATTTCTAAACAACATAGAAATTGTAAGAGAATGAGAATTATTGATAATGGGGGAGAGAAAAGAAGAAGAAGAAGAAGTTGTGCCAAAGAATATATAAAAATACACTTAAAAAGATTATATATATATATAGAGAGAGAGAGAGAGAGAGAGAGAGAGAGAGAGAGAGGGAGAATTTTCAATTGTGAGGAACTTAGATTTCTAGTCGTTCTAGAAATTATAAGCGAAGAAGAATTAACTTAAGATTTATCTTTATACAAAAAAAAAAAAAAAAAATGTCATATAGTTATTGAACGTAACATAAGTAAAAAAAGAAAAGAAAAAAGAAGAATAAGAAAGAAAGTAAGAGTACTCACAGCAGTGGTGCTATATTGGTATATTGGTATTTTTACTTCTCATCTACAAAAAGCATGCTCAAGCAATGGAGCTAAATCTATATTTTTTAGCTCTATTATTACAGTGCACATCTATAGATAGATGTGCACTGTTCATGAGAGCTAAAAAAAATATTATTTTATTCTGCCATCGATTAAAATAATTCCACTCCATCTGAAGCTCTCATCCTCTCGCAAAACTCTCTCAAGCTCTCATCCTCTCTTAGTCACTCTCCTCTCTCACTGTCACTCTCTCAAGCTCCCTCATTCATCGCCTCTGACCCACGCCTCCGCCCAGTCCTCCATCCCAACACTCACCCAATGCCGATCAAACCCATCCACCTCAGACCCACTTTTATTCCGCCAATCAAATCCATGCCGACACTGTCCCCCCCAGCCGCAAGCCACCGCTGCTACCCATCTCTCTATTCTCTTTGCTATGATTGAGTGTTTTTTTTTTTTTTTTTCATTTGGGTTTGGTGGCTGTGGTGGTGGTGGTTGATTTTGACTATGGTAGTGGTGGGGGATGATTTTGACCGTCACTCACCGTCATTCTCTCAAGCTCCCTCATTCACCATCGCTAGTCTGACCTAGCCGTCCCAAGCCGCTCTCAAAACTCATTGTCACTCTCCTCTCTCACCTTCACTCTCCTTTCTCACTGTCACTATCTCAAGCTCCCTCATTCATCGCCTCTGACCCACGCCTTCACCCAGTCCTCCATCCCAACGCTCACCCAATGCCGATCAAACCCATCCGCCTCAGACCCACTTCTCTTCCACCGATTAGACCCACGCTGACACTGTCCTCCTCAAGCCGCAAGCCACCACTGTCGCCCATCTCTCTATTCTCTTTGCTGTGATTGAGTTTTTTTTTTTTTTTTTTTAATGTATTTTCATATGAGTTTGGTGGCTGTGGTGGTTTACTTAGAGCATTCATAGCAATGAAGCTAAAAATTTAGCTTTTTAGCTCTACCAAAAGTTACTTTATTTATTTTACCTACACACATGCTGCAGCAATGGATCTATTTTAGCTTTCAACACAATAAAATAATATAAATCCCCTACAATAAAATAATATATTTTACTACCCAAAAAACATCCATAGCACCAACCACAACCACCTCTACCATCGGCCACAGCCACAACCACCACTGGCCACAACCATAACAAAACATTAAAAAAAAAAAAAAAAAAAAACCATAACCACTATCACAACCCCATCACCACCAGTCATAAACCACCAGCTATGACAACCAACCATGACAACCACAACCATAAACCGCAAAATTCATAGCCAAAATACACAAAACCACTGCCAAAGCCAAAATCTTCCACCACCACCACAACCAAAATCCACAAACCCACTGTCAAAATCATCCACCACCACTACCATAGCCAAAATCAACCACCACCNAAAAAAAAATACTATGTGTTTATTAAAAAACAGCAACATACTCCACATGCAGAAATTTATAGATATAATTTTGTTATTATCAACTTTTCCTCTATGACTTTATCACTTTTTTGGATAAAGTTATGTTGAGTTTAACTAATTCTTATTTGGATAACTTAATTTAAACTTCTAAGTTGATTATAACTTTAAAAAAAAAAATTAAATGTCTCTCCTATTTCCTTATTGCCATTGACATTTACTTAATTCTTCATCTAATCATTTATTAAAATTATTAATTAAAAAAAAAGCACATACTTAATAAACACATAGTATGTTTTTTTTTTTTTAATTAAGAATTTTAATAAATGATTAGATGAAGAATTTGGATTGTAATCAAATTTATATAGATTTTGGATTGTAATCAAAGTAGGATTTTTATTAATTTAGAAATTATAGGAGAAGAAAAATTATATCTATTTTTTCTTAAAATAAAAAAATAAAAAATCTGCAATATGGTAAAGCTACTTGGTGCAACCATGGTGTCTAAGCCTAACTTTTATATAATAATAATAATAATAATACATACATACATACATTTAATCCATTTACTTATTTTTTTGAGAAACAAACACACACACACACACAGAGGAGAGGGAAATAGGTTCTAATATAAAGGCACACCACAACTCCACTCAAAAGTCATGGTAACTTTTAAGGAATGGTAAGGTAAGTTATATTATACACAACAGACTCTCTTAAGCAATGTGAGACAATTAGCCATTCATTTTTTTGAGAAACAAACACACACACAGGAGAGAAGGAAATGGGTTAATCCATTTACTTAGGATTATAATGATGATATAAAACTTTTTATTTATATCATTTTTCTTTTTTCTTTTTTTTTTTGTGCTCATCTTTATTTACCTTTACCATACACAGTATGGACCATAAATTTTAATGTCTAGCAATAGAATTATAGAAAGGCGTCCCTTAAACAAAAGAAACTTATTATGGTATGTTTGAAGCGAAGGATTAGATAAATTGTGAAAGATGATGAAACCTCATAAGCATCGTCGTTGTCCAAATCAGTAAAATAGATTTGGAGAAGAATAGTCAAACTAATTAGTAAAACAACTATCTAAGTCTATTTGATTTGATGGCTTTACTACATTTGAATCTCTTTTGTTTACTAGCTACTAAGCACCCACATTACTCTCAAGAAAATTTTGGACAAAAAGGATTGCAAAATAGTGTGAAAGATTGACCCTAGCAATTGTAAATTTCTTTTATGCGACAATTCAAAGAAGTTGAATCTAGTGAAAAAATGTACATGAATAAACATGAAATATGCATTTTGCTGTTAATCTTCAAAGTAGAGGGCTATCTTGGCTCATTTAGAAAGGATTAATTACTCAATTATTAAAATTTATAATTATATTCTAATCTTGTATAAAAGGAAATCCTCATTATTACATGTATGTGATTTTGAAATCTAATCGATAAGAACAAACTGTGTGAATTATTTTACAGAAAGGCTTGAAGTTTTTGCAACTTGGCTTCAATAATCCATTAAGCTCTCAAAAATTTTAGATGAAATTACATTATTAGTCTCTAAAGTTTACCCTGTGAACACAATTAGTCCTTCAAATTTCAAATGAACACTATTGGTCTTTTCAAGTTTTAAAAATGAACAACATCAGTCTATTTTTTAACTTCCATTAGTTTATTACTTACATGTCTAATAGAATAGTAAAAAATATTACAAAAAATATTTTATACGTATAAATCCCTTAATACTAAAATAATTGATCCAAAAAATCAAACCCATTGATATGTAGTTTTAGTCTTTCAGATTGGGTACAAATGAAACGAAAGGGAAAGTTGAATATAACGTAGGATACTTGAGCTTGGATTGTATCAAAAAAAAAAAAAATTTTCTTTTTTTCTTTTTTGGATACCATAGATTGTAACCATTCTGGGACTCATTGCATAGCTATGAATACGGGCAAAGGGAAAGCTGTCCCTCGGCTATTATTTGTTGCGCTGTTTTTCTGATTTTGATAGCATGCTCTTCATTTCGGGAGCTTTGGGCTTATTCGATGATCATACGGTTTAAAACTCTTTACCATAAACACGGTGTAAATATTTTGATATTAATGGGTTTCTTGTAAGAGCCCGTATGGAATGTGATGCAAGCTTTACCTTATCTAAGTTTTTAGCTTCTCTTTTTACTATTTATGGGTTTCATTTCACTTTTTGATACTATTCATAAGTCCTATTGTACTATTCAACTAGCTTTAAAAAAAAAAATCTACATTTTCAACAAAAAGTTTTTAGTTTCAGCTAAATAAACTATTTTTAAATGGACTCTAACTGTAAAATAATTTTGTAATTATTTTTATTAAAAAAATTGTTAAGTTAATATTCCATTAGCCATGTAAACCGTAAACTAACAGCAGTTAACAGAAGGATTAATATTACTCATTTTTAAAACTTGAGAGACCAATAGCCCTCATTTGAAATTTAAGGAATCAATTGCGTTTATGAGTAAACTTCAGAAACCAATAGTATAGTTTTGCCAAGATTTTAATTAGACATGGCAAAACGGGCGGGTCGGGTCGGGTTCGGGTCGGGTCAATCGGGTTGCGGGTCAAAACGGGTCATTTTTAAACGGGTCAAACGGGTTGCGGGTCAAACAGGTCGCGGGTCAAACGGGTTGCGGGTCAAACGGGTCGCGGGACGAGTCGAGTTGACCCATATTTTTCAAACAAGTTTTTTTTTTTTTTTTTTTTTTGGAAATAGATGCAATTTGTCAATTGTTTCTAAGTTCCTTAACTGTGATTAGATTTTCATTGGTGATACTATTACCACTTACCAATTACCACTAAACACTTGATATCTAAATTTGGTGCAACTCTTATTCCAGCTTTCTAGAAGCTAATCTTGGTATAATTTTTGATATGTTTAAAGTAGGAAGAGAAAATGAAGGTGGCAAGTAAAGAATGACAAACTATAATGGAGTACATAACATATTAAGTGAAGAAGAATAAGTAAATATCTTATAAGAATTACACCTCAATCTCAATCTACTCAACGTTGGTAGACGTGGAAAAACGGGCGGGTCAGAGCGGGTTCGGGTCGGGTCAATCGGGTCGCGAGTTAAAACGGGTCACGGGTCAAAACGGGTCTTTTTAAACGGGTCAAACGGGTCGCGGGTCAAACGGGTTGCGGGTCAAACGGGTCGCGGGTCAAATGGGTCGGGTCAAACGGGTCTGACCCGTTTTGCCATGTCTAATTTTAATACTAGCCTTGTACATGCACAAATTGTTACATCATTTACAAAGTGTGCAAATTTTAAATAGTAGTAAATTTAGAATGCTATTACCTTTCTTATTTTTCAACTTATCATGGGCCATGGCATAACATTTTCAAGCCATCCAATTAACTACCTGATAGTAAAATTATTATGGAAATTTGATTTCTAACATTTTATATCATATTTCAATTTGATTTCTAACATTTTATTTGTGTCAATTTAGTCTCTCGCATTGTCTCTTGGATGGAAATTTCTATCGTGGTAAATTGCCAAAATAAAAAATTAGTTTCCATTGATGTGACAATTAACTAATTTTTTACTTTGGTTAGTTTCCATGTCAACAATTTTCATCTTTTCATCTAAGAAATAACGACAGATATATGATATTGAAAAATTATGGACCAAATTGACATAATTAAAAGGTTATGGAACTAATTGAAATATAGTGTAAAGGATATAAATCAAATACATAATTTACCTAAAAAATTATATGATAAATGAAGGATATATGTGGCCCTTAAATGAACAACAAATTAGTTTTACATTAGATATGAGGGAAATTACACTTTATCACCCTAAAATATACTTTATATTACACTTTGTACCCTAAAATATGACCCTTATTACATTTTACACCCAAACATTAGGTTTTTTGTTAGCTTTGATGGAAATTCAAAATTTAAGGTGCAAAGTGTGATCAACAGTATAATTTAGGATAGTAAGATGTAATTTTTCTTTTGTTTTTAAAGTATTGAGAAGGGGGGCAGTTAGGTCCTTTTAAGTGATGCTATATTTTTCCATCCAAGTTAACAAAAAACTTAATGTTGGATGCAAAGTATAACAAATGTCATAATTTATGGTATAAAGTGTAATTAGGGGTATAATTTAAGATGATAAAGTGTAATTTCCTTATGATATGTACGCAAGTAAAGTAAATCCACTTAAAAAAAAAAAGAAAAGGATAAATCCACTAAACCATTTGAATTCAACTCAATTTCAATTAATTTTTTGTATGTCATGAAAAACATTATAAAAATATATGTCATGGCAGAATTTTTAAGGAAGTTCACTTACAATTAGTAATATATTGCAATAAATAAAAAATTAGTAATATATAAAAGAAAAATGAAATGATCAAAATCAATTAAGTACATGTAAGTATGTAACAGATAATAACTCAAAACTAAAGAGGGTATTCATTTGTCTTAAGTTTATGTACACAATACTGTCAACTTATCCTTCTTGTAAAACTGGCTACACCAAAAAATAAATAAAAAACTCTAGAGAGAAAATTTAGTTTCAATAATACTTAATAGTTACTACCCCTCAAAACAAATATAATAATCATATAATATTTTCAAACATATAAAAGTGAACATATGCTCAGCTGTATAAGCTGAATTTTTTTAGGTTTTAGCCAAAGTTCAGTACACTAAAATCAGTGATAAAGTTCAAATAATCTTTTTAAGCAGAGATCCGCAAAAAATTAGAAAAAATGTGGTTCAATGTAAATCCAATTCATGGTTACTAAGATATGATACATGTATAATACAATAAATATATGGACTAGTATAAATCGGTATCATTTTAAATAGCACGTTTCAAAAATTCGATAAAAAAATACGTAAACGAAAAATATATAGTATATATGCATATAATACGTTTATATTTAAAATATCATAATTAAAATACGAAAACAGTAGCCATATTTTTTTTGGAATAAATATAATAATTCAATATATAGAAAATTCTCAACAATTTTATTTGAAATAATCTACTTAATAAAGAAATTTATTGCAATAATATTGAATAAATCAACAACAACACTAATATTCGTATGGAAAATCATAACCAAATTATGTTTCTAATAATTTTCTACTTATCCAAAGATTCACAATAGATGATCTTACCAAATACAAATAATATAATAAACTAGTTTATTTAGTTATTAAATATATTGTATAATAAATTTAATATATTTAATTAATGATGAAGAGGGATTTCAACATAATAATAGATATAAAAAGAGATTTACGCTTTAGGGAAAAGGGAAAATGTAAAAGAAAAAAAGATATATATATATATATTTTATGAAGAAAGAAAGAAATATAAATTAGGAGAAAGTAAAAGAGATTGGCACTTGGCAGTTTCTTTTTTAGTTTTTCTTTTGTTATTTTTTTTTTTTAATTTTAAAAAAGAGACAAACGGTAGCTTTTTACTACCTCTAGCCTCCTAGTCCTATTTTGGAGTGAGTCTCATGTTTTTCTCTTTTTGAGAGTTTATTTTAAAGTGAGTTAAAGTCTATCTTTCAGAAGTACATAATAGCTCTATTCTTTTGGCTGTGTTTGAACTTTGAACTTTCAAGTCCTTGACGGCAACAACCAAAAACAAAGTCTTTGACGGTAACAAGCAAACAATTGCTTTATCCTTCAAACCACTATTTAGTGGGGCTGAGCAGTGTCCGGATAGGGGTCAGGTCGGGTCCATCACCCCTATATCACTCTTACCTCAATCGTGAGTTAAGGCATAAATTGTGCCGCTTAATGGGGCACTATCATTACTTTAAAAGAAATAATATACCTATAATATTTTTACAACAAATTGTAAGTGGCAAGTTGTTATTATTGGAGCAAAAAAATAATCCTAGTGTTAGGTTTAAATTTGAACCAATAACAACTAACCACTTATAATTTGTTGTGAATGTAACATCTCTTTTACTCTAAATTTACATCTCTTTTACTCTAAATACATATAACCAAATTCTTTTCTAGTTTAATCTGAGTATATATATGTGTGAAACTTTCTCTAGAGACTTAACCTGACCCCTACCCTCCACATCTCACAAGCACTTAATATTTGTAGAATGATCATTGCGTTAAGGTTGCGTGATATATAACCATATTTTTAAGTCTCTAATTCTCAATATCATGAAAAAAAAAATACTATATATATATATATATATCTATATATCACTCTTGTTTGAATTTAATTTAGTTCGTTTGTTTTTTTTCTCTCTATATCATCAAATCACTCCCAAATCTTTCTTTCTGATTTTCTCTCTTTGAATTAAAAGTTCTTTCCTCTATCTCTCTCAAACTCTCTCTCCATCATCGAATCACTTCCGTATGGCCATTTCTTTCTTCTGATCAACTCTATCCTGTGTCTTTAACAAGATTGAATTTTGCAACACACAAAGCTACTAACACCTACTGTCCCAGCACATGATGATGCAGAAAGGAGACAGTAGGTTGCTGGATGATTTCTCCAAGAAATAAAAGAAAGCCAGAAGAAACACAAATGAAATCCAACAGCCAAGCATCAATGAGAGAGCCAATAGTGTGAGAGTCCAGGGATTGATGCTTCTCTCTCTTTCTCTATAAATTAGTCACCAACCCAAACAGGTCTCACTTACTCTCTCACCAACCCCTTTCTTCTAATCTTCGTTTCCTTTCTGTTTTCACTTGACCTCCAGTGATATTGTAGAGGTTTCTCGAGAGACTTAACCCGGCCCCTACCCTCCAAACCCCATAAGCACTTAATACTTGTAGAGTGGCCATTGCGCTAAAGTTGTGTGATATATAGCCATATTTTTACGTCTCTAATTCTCAGTACTATTCTCACGGATCAACGGTAGGGATACTAGGTAGTAGGTACTCATGAAAAAAAAAATACCATATATATATATATATATATCTAGTTTGAATTTAATTAAGTTTGTTTGTTTTTTTCTCTTTGCATCATCAAATCACTCCCAAATCTTTCTTTTTTATTTTCTCTCTTTGAATTAAAAGTTCTTTCCTCCATCTCTCTCAGACTCTCTCTCCATCATCGAATCACTCCCATATGGTCATTTCTTTCTTCTGATCAACTCCATCCTGTGTCTTTGACAAGATTGAATTTTGCAACACACAAAGCTGCTGACGCCTACTATCCCAGCATGTGATGATGCGGAAAGGAGAGAGCAAGTTCCTAGATGATTTCTCCAAGAAATAAAAGAGATCCAAAAGAAACACAAATGAAATCCAACAGCCAAGCATCAATGAGAGAGCCAAAAGCGTGAGAGTCTAGGGATTGATGCTTATATCTCTTTCTCTATAAATTCGTCACCAACCCAAACAGTTTTCACTTACTCTCTCACCAGCTCGTTTCTTCAAATCTTCATTTTCTTTCTGTTTTCTCTTGACCTCTAGTGATATTGCGGAGGTTTCTCGAGAGACTTAACCCGGCCCTTGCCCTCCAAACCCCACAAACACTTAGTACTTGTAGAGTGACCATTATGCTAAGGTTGCATAACATATAACCATATTTTTAAGTCTCTAATTCTCAATACTATTCTCACGAATCAACGGCAGGGATACTAGGTAGTGGGTACTCATAAAAAAAAATACCATATATATCTCTCTTGTTTAAATTTAATTTAGTTCGTTTGTATTTTTCTCTCTTCATCATCAAATCACACCCATATCTTTCTTTCTCATTTTCTCTCCTTGAATTAAAAGTTATTTCCTCTATCTCTCTCAGTCTCTCTCTTCATCATTGAATCACTCCCATATGGCCATTTCATTCTACTGATCAACTCTGTCCTGTGTCTTTGATAGAAAGCTTCTAACGGCTACTGTCCTAGCACATGATGATGCGAAAAGGAGAGAGACAGCAGGTTGCTGGATGATTTCTCCAAGAAATAAAAGAGGGCCAAAAGAAACACAAATGAAATCCAATGGCCAAGCATCAATGAGAGAGCCAATAGCGTGAGAGTCCAGGGATTGGTGCTTCTATCTCTTTCTCTATAAATTCGTCACCAACCCAAACAGGTCTCACTTACTCTCTCACTAGCCCCTTTCTTCAAATCTTCGTTTTCTTTCTTTTTTTTTTCTCTTGATCTCTAGTGATATTGCAAAGGTTTCTCGAGAGACTTAACTCGGCCCCTACCCTTCAAACCCCACAAGCACTTAATACTTGTAGAGTGACCATTGCGCTAAAGTTGTGTGATATATAACCATATTTTTACGTCTCTAATTCTCAGTACTATTCTCACGGATCAACGGTAGGGATACTAGGTAGTAGGTACTCATGAAAAAAAAAAATACCATATATATATATATATATCTAGTTTGAATTTAATTAAGTTTGTTTGTTTTTTTCTCTTTGCATCATCAAATCACTCCCATATCTTTCTTTTTGATTTTCTCTCTTTGAATTAAAAGTTCTTTCCTCTACCTCTATCAGTCACTCTCTTCATCATCGAATCACTCCCATATGGTCATTTCTTTCTTCTTATCAACTCTGTCATGTGTCTTTGAAAATATTAAATTTTGCAGCACGCAAAGCTTCTGTCACCTACTATCCTAGCACGTGATGATGCGGAAAGGAGAGAGCAGGTTGCTAGATGATTTCTCCAAGAAATAAAAGAGAGCCAAAAGAAACACAAATAAAATCCAATGGCTAAGCATCAATGAAAGAGCCAATAGCATGAGAGTCCATGGATTGATGTTTCTCTCTCTTTCTCTATAAATTCATCACCAACCCAAACAAGTCTCACTTACTCTCTCACCAGCCCCTTTTTTCAAATCTTTGTTTCCTTTCAGTTTTCTCTTGACTTATAGTGATATTGCAAAGGTTTCTCTAGAGACTTAACCTGACCCTTGCCCTTCACACCCCACAAGCACATAATACTTGTAGAGTGACCATTATGCTATGGTTGCGTGATATATAACCATATTTTTAAGTCTCTAATTCTCAGTACTATTCTCATGGATCAATGGTAGAGATAATAGGTAGTGGGCACTCATGAAGAAAAAAAATACTATATATATCTCACTTGTTTGATTCTAATTCAGTTTGTTTGTTTTTTTCTGTCTGCATCATCAAATCACACCCATGTCTTTCTTTATGATTTTCTCTCTTTGAATTAAAAGTTCTTTCCTCTATCACACTCAGTCTCTCTCTTCATCATCGAATCACTCCCATATGACCTTTTCTTTCTACTGATCAAATCTGTCCTATGTCTTTGATAAGATTGAATTTTGTAGCACGCAAAGCTTCTGACGCCTCTAACTTGAAAGACATCTCTAACTTGAAAGACATAGATATGACTTCGTCTTCCCCATTAGCTAGGACAATACCAACTCCTCCACCAGTGGAAATGGAAGATCCATTAAATTTCATCTCCCACAGACATTTATTCTCCTCTAGGCATGCCACCTCTGCGACTTCTCTAGGCACTTCATCCGTGATTTGTGAGATGTCTTCTCTGGGAAATTAGGCTAGAAGCTCCGCTATTGCCTGACCCTTACCTGCCCTTGGCATGACAGACACTATATCATATTCGAAGAGTTGGAGCAACCATTGTGCCAGCCTACCCAAGAGAACGAGCCTTGGCAAAAGCGTCCTTATCGAATTGGACTTCGTCATTAAATGCACCGTGTGGGCTAAGAGATAATGTCGCAATTTTTGCGTTGCATATATCAAGGATAAACAAGTGTGTTTAGCTCTTGTGTAATGCGTTTCTGCATCTCTAAGGGCTTTACTCACGTAGTATATGGGCTACTCAATACCATCTTCACCTTCTTGTGTGATTAAAGCCCTAAAAACCTTGTCATTTGAGGCAAGATACAGCTGCAGTGGCACGCTTGGCGTTGGTGACCTAACAGTAGGTAGGTCGGTCATCATCTCTTGTAATTTGCAAAAAGCAAACTGGTGTTTATTGCTCTATTGAAACTTCATGCCTTTCTTCAATAATGGGGTGAATGGGGCTATCGCTGTTGTTAACCCCAATATGAATCTTTGAATGTAAGAGAGCTTTCCAATGAAGGACTTCAACTCTTTAACTGATGTTGGGGGTTTCATTATAACTATGGCTTTCACTTTCAATGGGTCCACATCAATTCCCTTTTAATGAACAAGGAATCCTAGAAATTTTCCAGTTGTCTCCCCAAATGTGCACTTCAAAGGATTCATGCACAGTTTGTAATGACGACACCTCTCAAAGACTTTCCTGAAGGTTCTTGTATGACTTTCTCTCGTTTTAGAATTTACGACTATATCATCGACATAGTCCTCGAGTTCCTAATGCATCATGTCGCGGAAGATAGCGGTCATAGCTCTTTAATACATGGCACCCGCATTCTTAAGCCCAAATGGCATCACGGTGTAGTAGAAATTTTCGATAGGAGTACGGAATGCGGTCTTTGCTATGTCTCTTGATGCCATTTTGATTTGATTGTAGCCGCTAAAACCATCCATAAAGGAGAACATCTCATGACCCACGGTTGAGTCAATAAGCAGGTCCATATTAGGGAGAGGAAACTCGTCCTTTGGACAGACCTTGTTCAGGTCTCGAAAGTCAACACAACATCTTATCTTTCTGTTCTTTTTCCTCACGGAAACTATGTTTGAGAGCCACTATGGGTGTTCAATAGGCTTGATAAACCCTACTACTAACAACTTCTTAACCTCTTGAACAATTTGAGCTTCAACGTTGGGATGGAAAATCCTCCTTGGCTACACCACTGGTTTAGCCCCCGGTTCAATACTAAGAGCATGGGCCACCATTCCAAGATCTAGACCCGGCATTTCTTTGTATTGCCATGCGAATACTTCGCGATACTCTTTAAGCAAAGACACTAATTCCTTTTTCTCTGGTGGCGTAAGCAAGGGATTGATGGAGATAGGCTGCTCCATAGTATGATCATCACTCAAATTGACTATTTCAAGTTCCTCATTGTTTGGCGACAACTTAGGCGAGGTCAACACTTCTTGTGATACCGCTTCTTTTTTAGTTGGATCAAATGCTTCTTCTAACAAGCAGTAGGAGGTAGGACAACCCCCCCTTTGTCAGTCCAGGGCCCTCTTGCTTGGCACATTCAGGCCCCACGCGCCTTCACAAGCGATAAACGGTGCACCCATTAGGCAATTGAAACTTCTCACATCTTGGAGCATCATGGGTCGTCTCTTTTCTCTCTTTTTGTTTCTTCCTCCTTTCAAGGAGATCTTGTAAGTCCACTTTAGACCCTTCTTTCAAGGGGACGTTTTGCAACAAAGGCCACGATTACAGAAATAAGCCCAAAAACTCCCCTTGGGTTCGTTAAATTCGTCAGTTATTTGGAGAGCCAAGCCTAAAATTCACAATATGAGATACATAAAGGCTAACGGTGCTTTGTGGAAAGAGAAATCAACACAAAAATGAAAACACGAGAAAGTGCAGAAATCATATATTCATAAGTCAGAAATTTCAGCTCACAGTCACCAAGAGGAAGAAATTGTGGGATGCCCCGAGCAAGAGAGGGAGAGTTCCTCTGTATCAGTCTTTTCACCTCTAGGCCTTCAAATCGTCCATACACTAGGTAGCTGACTGGGCTTTTGTGTCAAAGTTTTGGGTTTTTGTAGGGAAAACATTGTTGTCTCTTGTGAGCTGGTGATGCATATTTATATCAAGCTTTAGGGGATGCTTGTAACCAGTTTTTAGGTGGGAGAAAGGCCTTAGACCTTTCATATGCTATTTCTATGACTTGGTATATTATGTTTTATGCTTAGGGAAAGGTTTGGTTGCTTTTTGCATGATTTTGGAAACAAAGTTGTTTCCTCTTCATAGTTGCTGTCTCTGGTCTTTGTAGGCTTTGGAAAACTACATTTGAGTGGCTGAGTGGGCTAGGCTACTCAGCCTTTTTCTTAGAGTCAGCTGTGCCTAGGTGTGGAAAATGGATCTGGGCTAAAAATTAGGGGCACAGTCACCTAGAGCATGTAGTCAAATCTGGGATAGCAATTTCTAATACTTGACCTCCTTCATGGGCCCTAGATGTCCCCAGTGTCCCTAGCCCACTTCGTGGCACACATGGGCTGGGCCTATGTAAAAAGTCCAATGGGAACTAACCCACACCCACCGAAACCATTCCTACTCAATTCCCCAACCATTCGCATGGGCTTAGGCCATGCAACAGAATAGAATACATTGATAAAATACATTAGTCAGACCCCCTAAGCAATTGGGCTTAGTCATTCTATCAAACCATAAAATTTGTTGCGAAAATGACCATTAACAACAAGTTGATAAACATATAAGTAACAATATTGCTTAAGGTAAACACTATTTCCATACTAAATTTTTATTCTTAAACTTCACCAATCTCATAGTAGAGTTGAACATGTATTCATGTTTAAACATAAATACAGTAATGAAATTACTATTGTTAAGTTGTTACATATGAACCTGAACTACATTTCCATGCACATGGAAACCTTGCGACATACCATAATTTAGAACTATTTGGCAATACTTCTTTGATGGGCCTTTTTTTTAGGGTGTATTTTGTAGTTTAGGTTTTTTTAAAGTGTTCTTGTACTACAGTTATATCTTCTTATTTACTATTGTGAAATTTCTCCATGCCACCACCTATGGAAGTACGCAATTTTTCGAACCATGTAAATTTTAGTGTTCTTTGTGTTTTTGAATTGATGATTTTCTCCGAATAAATAAAACAAAGATTAGACACTGTTAGAAACACTCCTATAAATAAATATATAGGGGTGTTTTTTTTTTTTTTGAAAAATCAATTTAGGGTTATATTAGTAGATTGATTATGTAACATTATCTTAATTCTTTACCATTTTATTGTAAAATGTGGAGATTTAAAAAATTATACCATGTAGAGTACCCTAGGAACCATCTTAATCATTGTGATTGTTCTTTATGAGAATGTCAATTTACTTTGTGAAGTTTGATTGAAAGTGGTTGTAATCCATATCATTGTTTTGTTCTACTTTTTTTTTCATATAAACACATTTCTATAAGCCCTATTAGGGAGAAAACATTGGTGAGACTCCAATTAAATAGTTAATATATTATAACCCATACAGACACCACTTAGCCCCAAAAACTTAAACTAATGGATATGAGTAATTATGTTCTATGAACCACTCACCATTTTCATTATTATTCAATATTGGACTTCACTCATCTTCCCCCCACATAAGAGTCTTTGCATTTCTATGGGCCACAAACAAATCCTATTTGCTCTCTCTTGCCTTATAGGCTTTTTTCTTCATCAACGGATCATCTATAGGCCTCTTGTATGTCATCATTGGAACCACATGTCAACCTCATAGGCAAGGACAGAGTCAGAACTGAGTTACAAGGGGGCGACTTTCCTGTTGGTTGCATGCGGCAATCTGCCAAACCACATATATTTTAGTGTTCTTTATGTGTGCATGTTATTTGTCTGTCTTTACTATTATTGATTTGAGTCTTGTGGTCCTATCTTTACAATAAGCCCAAATCACAATACAATCCAACAAGCATTAACTCAATAGAAAATGTACAAATTTGTATATGATTATGATAAAGCGCAAAACTCATTTACATTTGAACTTAAAAAGGAAAAAATTAAACTGCTTGTTAGCGGGGTCCAGAAAGCTCCATGGCTTCAATGATAAATGAAGATTCTTCTTGAACATCACTGTAAATTCTAGAAAAACTACAAGCCCTTGCCTCACAAAGGTTGGTTCCACTTTGTGAATCCTCTGTCTGTCCTGACTCAACAAGGCCTTCCAAGACCTTCAAAACTTCAGACATCTTTGGCCGGAGGTTGGGATGTGATTGAGTACACTGCAGGGCCACCTCTACTGCTTTCTCCAACTGGAATGCATCAAAGCATCCCCTTAGATCCCTATCAACTAGCACCTCCAGCTTCTTCTCCTCAAACAAGGTTCTTACCTGCATTATTCAATTATTATTTAGAAACTTATGATTGATGCCAAAACTGAGAACAATGAAAAGGATGCTGAGGAATAAGCTTAAATACAAGACAAACATTTGTTACGTAGCTTTGATATTTTACAGCATGAATTAGAGAACAAAAGACACAAAGATGATAAATTATATCCGAAAGTGTATGAAGGAAAAATAAAAATCTTATACAAATTACAAAGTATAAAATAGGTGAAAGTAAAGTGAGGTATACCACTAGAAAAACCAAATTAGAATGATTGTGACAGTAAGGCAAGGACACCACTCCCACCCCTAATTCCATAGCTTGGGTTTCAATCATGTATATCAACTAATCACTTTCTTTATGTTTCCTTGATGTGGACTCAACATTGTGCACTCAATATAAAGCATGCGAGTGTCCCAGCATCGATAGGAAAAGCTTCACGGTTTCAGTTTACATCATTTCACGATGCTCAACTTAAGTCTGAAGATGCATCATCCACTTTGAATTTAAAATAATATTAATAATCAGTCACCACTTAGCACACCATAATATACTATTAAAACAGTTGCATCAATCGCAATTCCATTAATTTACTGGAAACTAAACAATAGACATGGTATTCTCCTGGCATTCACTGTGTCACAGTATCATCATGAACTTCTATCAATCTTGAACCATAAGACCAAAGAGAAACAAAGTCCAATGATTTCATTTCATTATGAATATTTTTTTTCATAAGTATTTCATTACGAGTATAACAACAGATAGAAACTACTTACCCACTCAAGAATCATTCCCTTCTGAACCTGACCATTTCCAGCATCTAATGCCTTTTGCCCTGTTATGAGTTCCAAAAGTAGTATGCCAAATCCAAAAACATCAGTTTTTTCAGAAGATTGGCCTGTTGAAAGATACTCTGGGGCAATATGCCCTACAGTGCCACGTACTGCAGTAGTGACATGTGATTCCCTCTGATCTAACAGCTTAGCAAGACCAAAATCCCCAACTACAGCTTCAAAACTTTCGTCAAGCAAAATGTTTGCAGCTTTGACATCCCTGTGAATTATTTTTGGATTACACTGGTCATGCAAGTACAGAAGTCCACGGGCAGTCCCAATGGCTATCCGCATTCTTCTGTTCCAATCCAAAGAGGGCTTCTCTCGACAAGTTTCTGCTAATAAGAAGCATGCAATTTAGGAATTAACGAAGGAGTAAGAAAAAGGCTGCACTTGGGTATAGCTCTAATTGAAAATAATAAATTTAAGTAATTAAATATCAATCCATGAAGAAATATTTTTAAATGACCAGTTATTAAATTGTTCCAAGTTTCAAAAATGTGATGCCAACAGGAAACTTAAGGGTGTCGTATTGAGCAAGCACAATGGCAGTACCACATTATACCATGAGATCTTTAAAATTTTCTATACCCTATATTAAAATTAAAATTTGGTCCCCAAAATGAATGTGAATGAATTTATATCTTCATCAAGAAAAACTCTAATGGAAGATACTTTTTTTTTTTTTTTTTTTTTTTTTGTGGATTCTTTTACATGCTCATAGAATTTAGAAAGATGTTAAATTATCTTATATAATTATACTATAAATATCTATATTAGATTTGATAACTTTCATATAAAATATACTTATGAGTTATGACTTTCTTTACAATTTAAAAATTGAGACATCTCTCTCTCTCTCTCTCTCTCTCTCTCTCTCTCTCTCAATTTAAAAACATGTACATGTACCCCCTATATACACACATACATAATACTCTTTTTTTTTCTTTTTTTTGGGACGCACACATACCTATCATCTTTCTAGGAACAAGCTGATTCAAGGAATGAAGGCGGAACACAAAGATTAGGTTTCTGACCAAAAGTGTCAGGCGGAACTTGGAACTAGTAAATAAGTGCCAAGCAACCCTTTCCTCTCTAACCATATGTTCCAACCAGCCTTCTCCTCCTTTCCTTGCTTCCATATTCACACAGACCCTTTGTGGTAATTCAAGACAAGTATTGACAACCCTAGATTCAAGTCAGGGGATTAGCTTGGGGTGAACCCGTGTAATCAAATCAACTTGTCCAAGTAGTTAGAAGTTAATTAGTAGAGGATAAGATAAAATAGTTATTTACATTCCATAGCATGCTAATTACATTTAACACATTTATTAATAATATAAACACGTGCTAGAATTATTAGTTGCACATGAGGAATAATAGAACCAATAAGAGGAGGCCATGTGGGCCAGTCGAATTAGTTCTGTGGTTCTATAAATAATTACACTTCCAATTCATTAATGAAATTGCCAATTTGTGTTGCTTAGACTTGATTGTCCTGCATTAGAGGAAGAGACTCCCTTGAAGAGGTCTCAATAGGGAGAAAATGACTCTCAAGAAGAAGTCAAAACTCATTCCATCTCTCAACCAGTTCATATGTTCAAACCATTAACTCCAACAACCATCAATCTTCCACTTTCCATTCCAAAGCCCTATTGCATTACCATCAATCCCTAAGCCATATTCCTTTCAAGAATCCATCCCAAATCACATCCACACTTGCTGCCCTAGCCGTGGCCAACCCTCCCATGATCTAAATCCCTTATCCAAGTCCTCAAACTATTAACCACTCACGCCCACACTTCCACATTCAACCATTAAAAAAAAAATCCAATATCTATGAAAACCTAATCTCTCATTGCTTCCCATTCAATATTCTACTTGAATTCCCTTAAAACACACAAACCATTATTGTATTTCTAACAAATTTCCCTCCCTTCTTGCACCTGTACACATGTAATACAAACACACATAGATTGTCTTGAGTTGTGTGACAATACTATACCCCTCCCAGCCAAAGGCAAAAATTTCTAGTCTCGCCCATGATTAAGCATTGACTTACACTGTAAAACTCATGATTAAGCATTGACTTATACTGTAAAACTCGTATTTAAAAGGACTTATAAATAAAATCACAAAAGATATCTAACACAAAGACCTAGTTGAAGAATTTAAATCAATATCTTACAAAAAATATCATAATCATTTTCTGAAACTATTGCTGAAAGTGAAAATAGATTCCCATGCTCCATTTGTTTTGATGGAAAATTATTTTTTTGGAAAATGACTCGCTTTCTAGAAAGATTTTTTTAGAAAATTGACTCATTTCCTGTGTTTGAATCTTAAAAATGAACTAGAGAATATGTTATTTGGTTCACATGGATAATCATTAATATTTTTAGTAATTCCAAATAATTATATGAACCAAAACATACACCCCCAACATTATTATGTAGAACTAGTAGAAATTCAATGTAAAAATTAATCAAAATTTTCAAATACAGAGAGAGAGAGAGGGTCAGGGACAAGCAACAATGAAACAAACCTCTCAAACGATCAGCAACACTCCCATTTGGCATATAAGGATAAACAAGCAATCTTTCATCGGATGTCATGCAAAATCCATACAAACGTAAGAGGTTCCGATGCAAAGCCAAGCCAATCATTTCAACTTCAGTTTGAAACTGCACTTCTCCTGTGTAACTTGGATCTTTCAGCCTCTTAACCGCGACCACTGTCCTATTTGGAAGGCATCCTTTATAAACCAGTCCATATCCACCTTGCCCTAGGATGTTTTTGGGACTAAAATTTCCAGTGGCATTTTGCAATTCACGAAATGAAAACCTCTTGAGATGACCAATATCAAATTCATAATCTTGCTGCACTGAAAATATGCATTTTTTAACACATTCGAATATTTTGAAATTCTCCAGATCCCTATTATCTACTTGTTTCATAGAAAAAAGAGTAGTTTAGTACCATAAGATGAAGAGAGTAGCCGAGATCTGTACCAATGCACCCAACAAACAAGCAGCATCACAGAAACCACAAATGTGCAACTTATGCCAATGGCAACAGAAAGCACCCACTGATGATGAACACTGACTTTCTGAGTTGACCTTGTATCTGTAATTACGCCATCTTGCATATTCATTCAAATATATTTAGGCACTCATTAGCAAAGTATATATTACAGGTTATATCTATATTACCATTTATTGGTTTTGAAGCACCCGTGCAAATTTGTGCTGATGTAGAAGTGCAAAGAAAGTTATTCCCAGTAATACTACAATGAAAACATGAAGCTGTCAAATAGCCGAAATAACATATTGGGAAGGATTTTAAAAAATTCAGCTGTTGAAGTGTGTCAACAAAAAATGAAGAATGCAGGCAAATGGAATATTGCAAGTTAATATCAACTACTGAACATAACGTCACTGGTAACTGACTTTTCCTATTCTATATGAAGAAATTGTATTTATTAAATACGAACTATTGAATCACATTCAAAAAATGCAAATGCAGTATGTCTTTGTTTTACCATATTTTGGGATACATACATAATTCCTCTTAAGGATAACACTTGTGTATGAAGAAAAGTCATATTGTTCTTCTAGTATCTTTGTTTTGTTCTTTCTGCCTTTCTAGTAAAATTACACAACATCCAACACAAACTCCCCAAATGAAGATTCATCAGATAGGATCATTTACATATCAGAAACTAATTATAATTTGGTAAAAATAATCTGACGCCATAGGAGGACCTAAAAGAAATAGAATAAAATAACAAGAGCTGGATACTTGTGTTCGAGCATCCAACGCAAAAGTTTAAGCTACTAAATAGGATGGCCTATCTAGTGATCAAGTGGGAATTTAGCATATTGATCACCATTGAATGATCCACTTGACATAAAATCATGGACTATAATCAGTTAACTATGGACTGGAAATAAAAATCAGGTTTTATTATTATATAATAACATTTCTTTTCACTAAAGACCTCACCTGAAGCCTTGTGCTAGTATTTTCGGAGTGGGACCACTGAAATTGTTGTACGATAAATCCCTATGCAATACAGTTATACAAAATTAAAATCACTCAAAACATGTTGAAAGAGAAAACACAGTTGAAATCTGATGAAACACATACAAGAATGAAAGACCAGAGAGGTTAGCAACAAGCTTAGGAATCTGTCCAGATAAATTGTTTTTACCGAGCCGCCTGAAAAATTTGCATGGCAAAGGTTTAGAGAACAAATAGTTAGAGCAAACAAAATGTTAAAGCCAATGGTAATTGTAGTGCACAAATTATCATTCAATTCATACTCACAAGTAGTTTAGATGAGTTAGAAACCCCAAAGAACTTGGAATTTCTCCAACAAACTGGTTTTGTGAGAGGTCAAGCATTTGAAGCTCTGAGAGCTTTCCTATCTCAGCTGGGATAGGGCCAGATAACCGATTGTTCTGCAACAACCTGCAACAATAGAAATGGAAAATATTTATTGGTAAATGTTAAATTCTTATAATCTTTTCTGCAGGGGCACAAAAAAAGAAATATAAGACATCTCATAACTTATACGCCAAAATATTTACTTTTATCAAGCAACTAGACAGACAAGAACACTTAGTAATTCATAACCTTGCAATGAATTCTAATCAAGCTCATCTGTCCTAGCACGGTGCTTCCTACAAAATCTAGGTCTGCTAACACACTTTTAAGTATGACATCACGTATACAGTGCACTGCACCAAAATCAATTTAAAACATTACCTAATATGAGCATGAATTATGCATTGCCAGTTATTACCTTTGATTATTTTAATTGTTTAACACAAAAATCTCCACACACACACACACACACACACACACCCAAAAAAAAAAAAAAAAAAGACACAGAATTCTCTAAAACTAAGCATTATTGAAGCTCCTAAATTAGCCATATTGAAAAACATTATAGCTACAACTAAGCCTTAGTCCCAAAATTTTGGGGTTGGCTATAAATCCTCAACAGACTAGTTAGGATTGACCACATGTATTAGTTTCTATTCTATCGGAAGTCATACTTTTTGTTACTTTCTTAATTGACTTTTTTTTTTTACTACTATTAATGTTATTTTTGTCTTCCCCTACCTTTTGGTTCCCTCAACTTGAATCAACTCACTCTTTTTAATGCATTAATCAGTTTCCTCTAAACATGAGCAAAGCAAACTATTTCAAGCAATTCTCTCTCATCATTTCATTACCAAGTGGAATAGAAATAGAGCACTAACTACTTAAGCTTAAAATATGAGTAGCAATTAATTACTTATTGAAGTATGACTAAATGGGCAAAAGAAATAGAAATAGACAATTGGAGTTGCCATGAAGTCCAGCAGAAATGGAAAGAGAGAAGTCTCACATTGTCTGAAGGTGACTCAAATTGGCAATACTTGGTGAAAGAGTTCCTGATAAGCCCACGCTGGCCATTTCACTACCAACATCAATGGGAAACAAGTAACATTAGAGATACATTTCAGATTTTATTAACCAATAACAACCCAATACTAGTACAAAGAAAGCAATGCCCAAACAAACATAACGAAAAGCAATAAGCCCCGGTAACCAATCTTTCTTTCAAATCCTCTTTGTTAGGTTAGCTAAGTAAGAAAGCAAAAAGGGTTTTTTTATTTTTTATTTTTTCTTCAATTTCTGAGTTCCGAAATGTGAAAAAGGAGCAGATGATTACAATGGGGGAGAGACTCACAGGGAAACAACGAAACCTTCAGTAGAGCAAACGACCATGTTCCAGGTACAAGGGTCAACGGAATTAATATCCCATCCATTCATCACATTCGACTCGTCCTTTAGCTTAATCTTCACCGCCATCAAAGCAGTCACTGCTTCATACAAAAAAAAACACAGAATTAATCAGAGATTCATTCAAAAGAATAAAAAAAATAGAAGAAGAACACAACAAAGCAAAAAGACATGGGTTTTGTCTCTTTTGAAGAAGACCCCACTTGGCACATACCCTCATAGTTAACACCCTTTGGCGAAAGAAGATTGTCAGAGGCAGCAGCCATTGGCAACCACAAGTAGAAGCAAAACCCAAAAAAACCCAACTTTACACAGTCCATACTAAAAAGGAAAAAAAAGCAAGAACCAGACAAGTTTGGAAATCTTTAAGTGGGATTTTTTAAGCACTCAGGTTGGTTCAGAATGATGTACTAGTAGTAGAATGTTAATGTAATTAGCTTGAACAAAAAGTCATACACAATTGATTGAAACATTAGTGGGTAAACTTTTTGTGAAATCTCTCTTGCCTAGGGAAGCTAAAAAAAGAAAAGAGATTTATAGGAGTATAATTTTTATATTCTAAAACTAAGTAGTAGCATTAGAAAATGGAAGTGAAGGTGGTGCTGTGCGTAAATCCAGGAGAGAGAAACTCGAGATTTGGGAAGTGGACACGAGCTGTCGGCTGGTTTTTCAGTTAAATTTTTCAAACACGCTGTACACAGTGTGTGTGTAGTAGGTTATAGGGTTGTGTTGTGTACTTGTGTTTGTGTTTTGTTTTGTTTTGTTTGAGACGTATGCACATGATGGGCGTGTTGGGACCGTTGGATTTTTATGATTTGGTTTCGAAATTTTTGATCGACGGTGAGTATTTTTTTGAGTTTTTTTTGGGGGGGGTGGGGGGGGTGGGGACAAAGGTTTTGAAATTCCAAGTGCTAGCTATTGGCGCGAAGACCTATGTTGCCGCCTTGCCGGTTTTTTGTTGAGTATTTTTTTGAGTTTTTTTTGGGGGGGGTGGGGGGGGTGGGGACAAAGGTTTTGAAATTCCAAGTGCTAGCTATTGGCGCGAAGACCTATGTTGCCGCCTTGCCGGTTTTTTGGACTTTCAACACGACGTCGTTTTCGTCCTTTCTTTGTTTTCTTTTTCTTTTTCTTTTTTTGGGTTTTTTTGGGTTTTTTTTTGGCTTACAAATTTCAATTATTCTTCAATTTTTAATGCCTAAAATCCTTAATTCTTGACATCTTTGACTAATAAATTATCGGCTAGTATAAAAAAATATATGTATCTTCTCTTTAATAGTATAAAAACACTTATTTGTATAATATTTATGGAACAAATGATGTATATATCTTATACATGAAATATATTTTCATATTTGAAGGTAATAAAAAAAAAAAAAATCTTCCCATATTTGAATTTTTATAGATGGTATGTAAAAATCCCAAAAAAAAAAAATTTTTAATTAAATGTTTATTTAAAAACAATTAAGAGCTAGCAATAAAATAACACCTCTGAGAAGATCACTTGTAATATGATAAATATCTTAGAATGTTATCATTGTAGGTTAGTAGATGCTAGTTGTTAGATACATAAACGCATCTTTTTTTATCTTTTTTTGGGGTAATTATGCAAAAACCAAACTTTCTATAAGTATCTCATTCGAGCAAAAACACATTTCACTGGAATAGATTCTTCAATATGTGACTAATAAGTCAAAAAAAAAAAAAAACATCTATGCTTTGCTTAGTCGTTTATCACTCACTTGTGGGGTCCATCTCATTGGAGCAAACTTTAATCTCGCTTGAGTGAGATTTTTTCAACTCAATTATTATTTTTCTTTTAAAACACTCTTTGCTCTTCTATTTTTAAACAAGGATCTCTCAAATATTAAAACCTATATGTATATATCTATATATGCAACAATCCCCCAGTAGTAGGCAGTAACCTTGTAATAGTCATATCAAATTTGATAGATACTTTATCATCTGTGATCACACACACTACAGTACACCCTTCCTTAGGCTAAAGGCTTATAAGGCAACGGTGGGAAGTGTCTCTCCCCAACGTAGGATTGAGCAAATTCGTGCAGGTGGGATGTAGAATAATCCTTGTCCATCCCAAAGCAAGGGGTCAAGACAAAAGTCTTTCCACAAAAAGGCGCCTTTTGGGGTTTGAGGAGAAACCCCCACCTTTTCCCATTGTCGGTTCATGTGTGGCCCGAAGGAGTACAATACCACAACATGCGTTAGCAGTTTTTTAGACTTGCTCTAGTTCACATGTGTAGTAGTGGTACACTCATCCTTAAGCCAAAGCTTTATAAGGCATGAGTGGGAAGCGTCTCTCCCTGATGTGGGATTGAACAAATCGTTGAGGACTAAAACTCAATGCCATTTTCAAAGAGGACAATACCTGATTGGGAGCCGAGATGAAAGTCTTCCCGCATCATCCATATATATATATATATAATAAAAAATAAAAAATAAAGTGTCTTTCAACTTAAACATCCTCTAAGTGTTATAATTTCTAAACTTCAAGAAGTTAACTGCAGTCTAAATTTAAACTAAATTGTTTTCTTAAAGCCAAAGAAAACACTCACATAAAAATATCCTAAACGCCAAGAATATACAACTTGTTGGTACTATTATGGACTTGTGATACTCCTTGGATTAACTAACGTTTACAAGAGAAAAGTTATATAACTCTTGTTTAGAAGCAACACCACTAATGTGCTTACATAGCTGAAATTCTTTTTTTATATCTATGTCACATAGACATTTAGCTATACTTTGAACTCCATTAAGAGTATAAAACTCATCCTCCACAACATAACTGTTAGCACTAATTTATCTTAAATGGGAAAATTTATGACTAGCCAACACTAATCACAAACACAAACCCATCATTGGCCACAATTTTAGCGTCAACCATCTACGCACATAAGGCAAACCCATGAACCAAAAGCACACAAATTTCCAATGGCAACACCCTAACTTGTCTTTTGAAATGGGCTGTACAGTTGTACTTTGTTGTCTAAAATTTTAGTGATATGATGTGTTGAATAGAGTTGTGCACATTACAAAACCCCAATTTTTTTTTTCTTAAATATTGTTATATTTTTCCTATTTTAACTATGAAATGATAAGGTGGGTAACAGACCTCTAACTAAGCTAATATTTAGGTGAATCTCTAATTAGCCACAAGTAATGTTTTAGTTTAAAAGAAATAATATATAAACGTATGTTTATTCATATGTTCAAATAACTAATGTTTATTTTGTCATTTTTCTAGTTTCTCAAAAAAAAAAAAATTTTGTCATTTTGCCATCATTTATTTTGAATTTGGCCTTTTAATGTTTTATTACTCTGGAAACAGAATGTGACACTACAACAAAGGATTATTCATCTAGTAAAAAAAATAATATATAAATACAAGTTAATCATGAATTTTAGGACTTGGGGCTAAAAATTCATAGTCACCACTAGGGGTGTCCACGGGTCGGGCCGGGTCGGTTTTCGACCCAGCCCGAACCCGACCCGTCGGCGTCGGGTGGACAGAAGACTGACCCGAGATCGACCGCCGGCGTCAATCGGTCGGATCGGTTTTGGGTTCGGGTGGAGATCGGGTCCGTTCGGGTGGAGATCGGGTTGTCGCCGGAGCTGGAAAGTATCGCCAGAATCTGCAAATTACCGCCGGAATCTGCAAATCATCGCCGGAATCTGCAAATCATCGCCGAAAAATGTAAAAGCTCACCGGATCTGCATCAAAATCGCCGAAATCTGCACCAAAATCGCTGAAATATCTGTTGGGAATGGCCGGATCTGGCTAAATCTCACCACATATGGTTGAGAACTCGCCGGATCTGCTAGGATTTGAAGGTGATTTCGCCGGACCTGGCGATTTTCGACGAGAAAAGAACAGCTCATCGGGCGGGTCGGGTTCGTCGGTTTCTCAGACAGCCAACCCGCAACTCGAACCGATGGTCTCGGGTGCTTGCGCCGGCGACCCGCGTCCGACCGTGAACAAGCCTTGATCCGACGGTTTCGGGTGAAGATGATCGGGTTTCGGGCGGTTTGGTCGGGCCGGGCGGGTCATGGACAGCCCTAGTCACCACCATAACTGCTGTCAACCATGATGATAGCATTAAAATCTCTTCCTGGAGTCTATTTGTCAGCCTTAAGCCTCTTTTATATTATTTTGTATTATGTATACATTTTTTAATATATCCCTTAGGTTTTTGACCATACCCAACATTAGTATATATTAAATTTACAGCTAATTTTTTTTTAAATTTATTAAATATATAATATATTTTAAATATATATTAAATATGGTGGGTCGGGTTGGGTTTGGTGGGTTTGTAATTTTATGACCTACACCCAACCCGACTCGCTATAAAAAATTTTTTTGTGACCCAACCCAACCCACCAAGCTTTAAAAATCAACCCAACCCGCCGGGTCGGGTTTGACGGGTTGGTGGGTTTTCTGCACACCCCTAGTTGAGAGAGAGAGAGAGAGAAAAGTGTTTGGAAGCCAAGAAAATGAAGGAAATTTTGGAGGTTTTTTTTTTTTTTTTAATGGGAATGGCTGAGTTAATTTAGGTATATTGTTTTTTCGTTAAAAGGGACTCAATGGGTTTTTAATTAAAACCAATAATCACTGGGTCTAATTGGGTCGATGCCCATTTAACCCAACTAATAATTGGGTGAGTTTGGGTTTAATTAGAGTGAGTGGGACGAAATGGGTAAATAGCCATAAAATTCAAACTATGTAGTTAGTTGTCACTAGTTTCAAACTATATTTTTACTAACATCTCGAGTCTAAGAGGCTCGATTTAGGGGCTATAAATCGAGTGTTTGAGGGTCGATTTTTATATTTTGATCGGGTCTGAGTGGCACTTTTTTTACGTGGCGTCCACGTGGAAATCGAGTCTCTTATAATCGATTTATAAGCCTATATATAAAAGAAAAGAACAGCAAAAAAGAAATCAGAGCAGAAGAAAAAAAAAAAAAACCCGAAGAAGAAGGAAAGAACCCAGGCCAGCGCACCCAGGCCAGGCGACCTCAGGGCGCGCGGCCTGAGTTCGCGCGGCCTGGGTCGCGCGAGCCCAGGCCGCTCAGGCCGCGCGGCCTGAGCTCGCGCGAGCTCTTTCTCTGTCTCTCTGATCTCTGATCTCTGATCTGGACTTTCTCTCTCTCTCTCTGATCTGATCTGATCCGGTCAGGCCTCGCGAGCCCAGGCCGCTGTTTCTGGATTTTTTTTTTTTTTTCTTCACTGATGAACATATATGAGCTTGATATTTTTCTGGATTTTCCCCCTCTCTCTGATTGTTTTTTTTTTTTTTTGGTATTTTGGCTTGTACACGAGGGACTTGGAGACTGAAAATTTTTTCAAATATTTTTGAATTGTAAATCGAGTCTTTGAGACTCGACTTTTAGGTGGTCTCCACGTGAGCAAAAAATGCCACATCAGATCATAAAAATCGAGTCTTTGAAACTCGATTTATAGTCTAAAATCGAGCCTTTTAGACTCGAAATGCTAGTAAGTAATATAGTTTAGAAACCGGAACAACTAACTAGATAGTTAGAAAAAAAAAATTAGTTAACTATTTTCCCCGAGTGAGTGGATTTGAGTGGACAAATGAGTTTGGGCTTATTTTGCCACCCCTACTTAAAAGAATTGGAATAAAAGTCCTAAGTTTATGGTTTTGTTAAGATAAACCAAGAACTCTACAAAATTCTTTTTAGTGATCAAAAGTTAAAATGAACTCTACAAATTTCATTCCAATGATCAAAAGGTAAAATGAACTCTACAAATTTCTTTCTAATGATTGAAAGGCAAAAGGTAAAATGAACTGTTCACTTTTCAAACATTACAAAAATTTAAAGAGACTGAGGGTTGTTAGGGATTTAGTTCTATTCAATATTACTACAGAATCTCTGCAGCAAAATGATTTCTACAATGGTTTTAATGATTTTTTTCAATGGTTCTGAGTATGAACCTTTCACAACAGAAAACACTTCAAAAAGCCTAGGACTCAGCGAGGGTTTTGCCCAAGATATGTCCTAATAGTTCCAAACCCCATACACAAGTCAATGGTCAAACTTCTGTTTTTTTTTTTTTTAAATTAAATAAATTTAAATTGAAAAAAGGACGAAACAGTATTGTTTTGTTATAGATAACGGCAGCAATTAAAATATCATTAATAAATGACTTAATTGATAATAAATGAAATTTAGAAAATTGGAATAATAAAACCAAGATTTAAAGTACTGAAATAAAAAGTTGTGAAATTTAAAGGGTGTAAGTTTTGCATTTTGATCTTATTTTTATGAAAAATGCTACGTACTTAACACTTTTACAATAAGTGATAGGATGTAACGTTGTTACATGTTTACATGATTTTATTGATGAGATAAAAAAATAGTTTAAGTAGTAAATTCAAATTAAAACCACTAATAAATAACTATTTAAAATTTATTAAAAAAATATTATAAAAATATTACGTGCATACAACGTCATTATTTTTATTTATTTTATGATGATGTATGTTATCGTGGTGCCTGTAAAAGTTTCAAACTCAACAGTACAGTCTTACAGACTCAGTAGTCAGTACCACAAAATCAAAAATCAAATCCAAACAACGTCACCCATTTTAATTAACTCTCTCTCTCTCTCTCACGAATCAAGCAAAAGCCACGTAAGCCCAAAAAACAAAAAAAAAAACAAAAAACTGAAAGAAGACAGAGCAGCCATTTTTGGCAAAATCTTTATCTGCCACTTCCTTCACAGATCACATGCACTGCCCCCACATTATTCTTTTCTATTCACCTTGTTTGTTTCTTTCGTTCAAATGAAAACTGTCATCACTCCACAGATCACAGGTCATGACTGGTCTTAATCAAGTCAGACCACATCAGTTCAGCTCCTTCTTGCACTTCTTCTTTTTCATTACTCTCCTCTTTTCCTGTCATCACTCCACGGACCCAAACCTCACCCACCAATCTGACCTTCCTTTTACTCTTTCTATTTGAATATAAACACAAAGACAAGAACACTACACTTGGGTTCGTAAGAATTTTGACAAAGATTATTTTTTTTTTTTTTTTTATTTAGTTAAAATTAATAAATTAATTTTTAAATTTTTTTAATACCAAATAATATTTTTTATTATTATTTTAATAGCCACGTCAGCCAACAGTGCCATCCGTTTGCCACGTCAACATTTTCCGTCTCTGATGTAACGACAGGGACTAAAAAAATAGGCGTTTTTCAGGATAGGGACTAAAAGCGGTAAAAAAAAAATTTAGGGACCAAAATAGAAATCGTGTGAAAATATAGGAACGAAAATGTGCTTTTCGCCTATATGTTATCGTGGTGCCTGTAAAAGTTTCAAACTCAACAGTACAGTCTTACAGACTCGGGCCAAATTTCGTACTCAAAATCAAATCGTGAATCAAGCAAACAACGTAGCAAGTCTAGCAACAATCTCTCAGACTCAGTAGTCAGTGCCACAAAATCAAAAATCAAATCCAAACAACGTCACCCATTTTAATTAACTCTTTCTCTCTCTCTCACGAATCAAGCAAAGCCACGTAAGCCCAAAAAACAAAAAACTGAAAGAAGACAGAGCAGCCATTTTTGGCAAAATCTTTATCTGCCACTTCCTTCACAGATCACATGCATTGCCCCCACATTATTCTTTTCTATTCACCTTGTTTGTTTCTTTCGTTCAAATGAAAACTGTCATCACTCCACAGATCACAGGTCATGACTGGTCTTAATCACGTCAGACCACATCAGTTCAGTTCCTTCTTGCACTTCTTCTTTTTCATTACTCTCCTCTTTTCCTGTCATCACTCCACGGACCCAAACCTCACCCACCAATCTGACCTTCCTTTTACTCTTTCTATTTGAATATAAACACAAAGACAAGAACACTACACTTGGGTTCGTAAGAATTTTGACAAAGATTATTTTTTTCTAAAGTAGCTAATTAAGCTAGCTGAAAAGAATGAGCAAGCGTAGTAGACCAAGCGAGATGCCCAGTATCAGCCTCAAGGTTAAGAGTCAGGTATATATATATATATAAATCTTTGTTTCTGGGTAATCATTTTCCCAAGTCTGTGCTTTCTCAATCTTTCCATTATTTTATTGTTAAAATGACTGCTGGGTCTTTGTTTTGTAATAATATTAATAATCATCGTTTAGCGTGTATTTTTGTTTAGTATTAAGTTGAAGGATTCCGAGCAAAAAAAATGAACTAAAAAAAAGGGTATTTGGTAATGTGGATGTTTCCGATTTTTTCAATCTTTTGGTAGAGATGAGTGAGGAGTAACGGCTGGCATTGGAGCAGCTTTTGGGCTTTAGCCATTACTATAACTGATCGGAATTATTGTAATCTTTTTTTGAGGGAGGGAATTATTGTAATCTTGTGTCTATTGGTCACAAAATGTAATGCATGCTAGCCTATTATCTTTTTTTTTTTTTTCCACATATATGTTTTTATCCAAAGACAAGACCAAAGATTATCCAAAAAAAATCCAAAAGACAAGACCAAAAAAAAAAAAAAAGAGAAGAGAGGGAGAAGAAGATGTACTTGCATTTGCTTATGTGTGTGTGTGTGTGTGTTTCTATGTTCATGGAATGTTAACTCCGTACTGCATTGTATCAAGGGGCAGGGCAATGTTCAGAGCAATGGTTATTGTAATGTCTTTCTTTGTTTTTGATAATTCAATTGTTACAAGAAGTGAGGAGGGAGATTCTAACCTTGGTACTCTTCGTTAAGGAGGTCAGGCAATGTCGCTGTGTTACGGGGCTCCTGGTGGTTATTGTACATATTGAGATAGGTTAATGTGGCCACAATAGCGCTTAAAATAGTTTGAAATACATAGTTATGAACCTGTGCTCTGGTTATTGTACATATTATGCTTGTTGTTTGTGGGAGAGGTAGGAAAATTGGAATTTACCTTGGCAAAAATGACTCACTTAAGGCTTGAGTTCATAGGAAAAATTCTATTTGACTATATGGTAGGAAATGATCAGAAGGCCACTTTAGCGCCACTCTATATCCATTGTAGATGTAGGTATGATAAATTAGATCTTGTCCCGTTTCCCTTTTTAATTTTCCTTCTCTGTTAGGTCTGTTTCGCAAGAGTTTGGAGAGTTTTTACAGTTCTGAACTTGCATGATTTGGTTTGTTAGCTATTATTCATAGGAATGCTTAAGTCATTCGTGATAAAGAGTTTACACAATGCATTTTGGTTCAATATGATTCAGTACTTGAATTGGATTCCAACGTTTTGATTCAACGGAACAAAATTTTCTTAGATCAATATGTCCTTAACTTCCTAGATTTCTTCTTCCGTTTCCTTTATCCTTATTTTTCTTGCATAGCGAATAAATTTCAGATAGATTGATGATGATGTTCAATTTAATACATTACTGCAACATTGCTGTGAGCCTGTGACTGATGGTTCTACCTAAATTAAGTATTATGTCAAGTTTACATGTCCAATTAAATCTATTTTTTCTGTACAGTTTCCAACCTTATCATCTTTTATTAATTTTTTTACTGTCATATGCCATATCGTACAATTTTTACAACAACAAATCCAGTGCAGCTTTGTGCTTACATTTTACCATCATTTCTTTCTTACTTACTGTAGGATGGGCAAGATCTGTACTTTAAGATTAGGTCTGACACGAAGTTCATCAAGCTCTTCACTTCCTACTGTGACAAGCGCCAATTGGAATATAGGACCATCCAATTCTTCCATGACGGCCAACGCATTCTTGGGAGCCATACACCAGCTAGAGTAAGTTTCTTTCATATTTTTTCAAAAAATTTGTTTTTACTTTGTTTTGCACTTTCATAATGACCGCACTGTAAATGGCTTTATATCTCTTTCTATGTGTTTGACATAGACATTAAGAAATGATTCATTTTAAATAAATTACTAATTCTGTGACCCATAAAGCATATTAAGTAACATGTCTGTTGCTACAAACTCTGTTAACTCACATTACGTCGTGCAAATGTGTGTTATTTGCTTATGTATGTCTGCACTATTGTTAACTATCTCACACTGACTTACTATTGTTTTTAATTAAGGTTACTTGAGTATGTTAAAATTGGTCATTCTAATTATAAGCTATTGATTTGAATGTGCAGCTTAACTTGGAGGACAACGACGAAATTGAAGCCATGACTCACGCACTTGGAGGTGGTTGTAGTGGCATCTGACAAACATGCACAAGCTCAAATCTGTTAATGTATTTCCACAAACCTGTACTTAATCAAAGTCAGTCTTTAGAGTTCACTTTTTCATATATTTATAATTAGTTAGTGTTATGTGTGATGATTGGTGTCCAGCTTTTAGTTTTAGTTAATATTATGTTACATGAGAAACTAAATATGGTTCTGGATTATCAAGGGTGGCCAACTTTTGGTTGATATTATGGTACATGGTTCTGGACCGTATATCTCAATTTTCATTTTGCTTCATGATAAAATTTATCCATGAGGGTGGATCACATTTCTATGCTCTACGTGAACCATTGTTAACAAGTTAGTTATCACATGGCAAACGATCAAGTAAATTTTCTTATGGGAAAAAAAAAAAGCATTTAGGGAATGTTTGCTACTAAGAAAAAAAGGACAAAACTGCCAAATTCTTAAATAATTCTAGTTGAGAGAGAGGCTGGTAGGGGAAGGAGATTTATAAAGAGTGATGATTGCATGATTCGTAAATATATATATAATTATATTTTGTTATTACTTTTTTAGGTTTAATTTTTATCCAAACATTTTTTTAAAGCTAAGCCAATGAATTTAGCATATGTTTGTTTGTTTGTTTGTTTGGTTTAGCTTAAATTGTTAGTTACAAAGCTTGAACTAGTCTTAGTTACAAGGTTTGTAGGAACAAGGTAGTAGTAGTAGTGAATACAAGGTGAACAAGGTAGATAACAAGGAATTCTCTCAAAGAAGGCTTCTAGGAAAGAAACTTTCTCTAGAGAAAATTCTAACAAAAAACTTCTGGTTCTAACTTAAGGGACAGCCCCCTTAAATAGGCAAAATTCGGAGTGAACAATGTAATGAACAGTAAAAGTGAATAGTAAAAAGTGAACAGTAATCCGTAAACAGTAATTTTTCCACTTTTTATCTTGAAATCTTCAGCAAATTTGGCATAGTTGATAGAAGTGCTTCTGACTTAGAGGTGACAAAAAGCAAAAAGAATCAATAGTAGTGCTTCTGACTTAGAGGTGACAAAAAGCAAAAAGAATCAATAGTGGTGCATGTAGGAGCATGGGCTTGAAAGTAAGGAATATGGTATGCTTGCATGATGTCCTTTTGTCTAGCCAAAGTGGGATTCATAAAGAACACCAATCACCAATTTTGTCAGACGCATGGCCATATACAGGAATCTCATAATATATTTTCATCTATGTACTGCCTCAGTTTTTTTTTTTTTTTTTTTTGTGGGGGTGGGTGGGGTGGGAGATGGGGTGTCCTATTGAAGGCAAAACAGATCAGTTTAACTAGCACATGACCATAAGTTGTTTGGGTATGTTGATGTAGCCTGCCTAGGTAGTCAGTAAGCCTTCTTGAAAACCAGGGGTGGCAACACACATTGATAGTCTTTGCCAAAGGCCATTGTCGTCATGAATTTATGATTTGTTCAAGCCTTGTTATCGGCAGTAATAGGATGGGATTGCTGCATCCCCAGAGTTTGTCTTGGATGATAGCTTCTCTTATGGCCATTAGTGTTGTTGAACGCTGATGTTGTGGGATGGCCACAAGCCAACCCAAACCTGATTGCCAATACCTACTCAAACCGACCGGGAAAGAACTTTAAAAAAAAAAAATAAATAAATAAAATCAGGAAATTCAGAAGCAGCTTTGGCTTCTGGATGGTCTACCACGTACCTTTAACTCTCTTAACTCTTTTCGTTCTTTGCTTTCAGTTATATGACTCGGGTTTTCTTCAAATCAGTTTCTGGGTCTTATTTCATTTTTGATCGTTTGACACTAAACCCATTTGGGAATACTTACAAATAATTATATAAATGATGCCAACAAACTTGCAATGGTGTTATGTGTTACGATCCGAGTGTTCCACGTGGTTTAAGTGGGCCAAAATGAGTATTTACCTTTAATTTGAAAACTATACGGCAAAATATCTTTCTTTTAAAACTATCAAACAAAATGCTTTTGTTTTGAAACACGATTTTGGCAAATAGAGAAGACTAAATAATTGAACCCATTTCTCTATAATCTCTCTATTCTCCCAATCCAATTTTTGTTTCACTAAACTTTTACACGATAATCTACACATAAACCTCTAGCCAATTAATTGAGATCAATTCATAGAAATCCTAATCCTTCCTAATTTTTGGAAGGTTGATTTATATTTACCTACAAAAATTTGGGATTTTGAGATCAAACCATAGAAATCCTAATCCTTCCTAATTTTTAACCTTCCTAATTTTTGGAAGGTATTAGAAATAATGCATTGAGATACTAATCAAGTTGTATCTCTCTTTTTCATCCAAAAAAAAGTTGTATCTCTCTTCAATAACTATTTTAAAACCTAAAAGATAACAGCATGGAAAAATCTTGAAAAAGACAAACTTACCTTTATTGTAAAATGCTACCTAGTCTAGGAACTATTGCAAGATCTAGAATTCACTGAAAGGTTTAGTGGGAATATTTTTGTTACGGAGGAGTGACTTTTCAAATTTAATTTAAATCATTTCCTCTAAAACTGTACTGCTAGTACTAATTCCTATTTAACTGTGATAGATTTAGATCCTAGGATTATATTATCTTCCTGCACTTTCTCCCTCTCTCACCTTCCTTCTGCCCATCTTCTTTATCTCATTTAATGTCTCTCAAGAACCAATCTCCAACTCAACCACCCACCCACCCAACCTCCCCCCCCCCCCCCCCCCCCCCCCCTTCTTCTTGTAGATCACTAAAGGGAACTAAAAGAACATCTGTCATCCGTAACCACCATCAATCAAGCTAAACGACATGAATTTTGGGCTAGATCCTCACAAAATGAGCCCTCACATTTGTTCGAGTTAAAGATTCATATTTATCAAATAGAGAAAAATGAGATAATCATATCTTTACTAGCATTATCACCAATATATATATATATATATATATTGTCACTTCTCTTTGTATGATTTAAAACTTAATTATTTTCATAAAAGAACACTCTTTTCTCATTATTTTTCTATTTTTTCCGCTTACAACATTATTTTATTGCTAAAAGGAAAACCCAACAGTAACAAGCAACAAGTAGTCCATTGGCATGCGCTTCAGAGTTTAGACTATACTATCATGGAGAATCCAGATCCAATCACTAGCTCATAAGAATGCGATGCGTGTACCAACCAAAAAAAGAGACCCAAATAGCCTAACCACCATGTTTGGAAGGAATAAGGGACCAGGTTTTGAAAGGCAATAATAGATATATAGCACATGGGATGCTCTCACGAAGAAAAAAATGTTCAACAGTTCCTGGATTTAGACAACCATAACATTTGCATTTCCTTCTTTATGTGCAATCATCTTTGGTCCAATGGAGTGTCATAAAGTATATAAAGAAAAAAGAAGAAGTAGATGTACATAACATTTACATTTTATTTGAGCATATAGGAAGTTAGCAAAGTTAGCAAGTGTTAAGGAAAGTTGGTCTCAATTTGGAAGGAACAAGGGACCAGGCTTTTTTTCAAAGACAATAATAGCACATGGGATGCTCATGCTCTCCTGAAGAAGATAAAAATGATTAAAATTTGTTGGATTTAGACAAGTATGATAGAGACTGAAGGTGTGAGTGACAAGAAGCTCATGAATCATGAGACCCCTAATGTTTTGATCGGCTTTGTGGTTGGGAAGAATGGGACATTGATATCGGATCGGATAGGATCTGTTTTGATTAACCAACCACCACAAAGAAGCTCTCCCCCTGAGACTTCTTCATAATGCTTTTGAATTACAGGCATAAGCTTGAATGCCTCAAATTTAACTTCCCACACCCAAGAGTTTTTCACCCTTGGAATCAGTAAGGTGTTAGTGCTACTCTCTTCCATAATTGGATAGTCAAATATCAGATTCCAGTAGTACAAAAATAAAAGTGACTAAAGAACCAGAAATAATAGTGGAAAAGATAAGAGCCTATTCTTAATTTATTTTTATATATTTCATATTATTATTTTTAATTATTAAGATAAATTTATTTTTATACTTCCATGTTTTTTAGCTGGCAGGAAAGGGTGAAAAAAGTGGCCGGGAATGTGGAGAAAGGGAGGATGAAATGGGTGCCTGTTTGGTTAACAAAATCTACTAAAACACATCCTACAAGTAGTCCCAACTCTCAACACAACTGAGATTGTTTAGGAGAATGAAATGGATTCATTGTCCAGGGTAATTTCAGCATCGAGTTATTAATATTTGGTACTGCTTATCCTTAACAAAAACCTTCTGTTCCTATTATGCATTTTCCTGTCATAATTTGAGCTTAGTGAGAGAATCTAGTTAACCACCATTTTTAGTTTAACGCACCTAAACTTTCCATCACTTTATAACAGTGAAGTTCTGAGCTCTGAATGCAAATTCACAAGACCCATGCCGCATTGAAACAATCATATTCATTTTTTGATAAGAAACCAATCATATTCTAGAAAAGAATAATTCACAATCCCAACATGTTATGAATCCAGCCAAAAAGATAAGTGAAAAGCCCAGCAAAGGAATCGAGGAGTAAGCAAAACAGTACTAAATAGAGAACAATAGCATTTAATTCGCACAAACAGTGGGTGAAAGCATTTGTCTGCAAATACAAGTCAGCCACCCCAAACCACCAAAGAACTAATGGAAAACAACATGCAAGTAAACCATACCCAACAAGTTGCAAAAACCAACAAGAAGACCAACCCCTTTTGTTTCAGCCATTCTATTCGGGGCTTTTCATCCTAGCTATAGATACACTTTCCCTAGCTCTTCCTCTGCTAGCAGCTTTCTGACGAGTTCATCTCCAGCTACCTTTACTATCAAACATGTACAGAAACAAAAAGGTGTCTTGAGAAAGGAGGGGGTTGGAATGAGCGATTCTTTTTTGGGATGGGAGGGGTTGGGAGGGAGGAGGAGGATAATAGGGAGAAAAACGTAGAAATGAACTCAACATGAAGTGCAGCTATCCAGCCACTTGAGTCTCTATGCGTCTCGGTATAGCAAGAACTGATATTGGTCAGGCTTCATGCATTGTGATTTGAACACAGATATTACTGCTTTGGGTCACATATCAACCAGAAAGATAACCATTCCCGCATGACTTTCCACACTTATGTGCCTGCCGGATGCAATAAACTTAGACCTATTTGACGTTTCACATGATCTGGTATCAACTTGTTAACAAGCTCTGGAGATGCCCCTGACAACTGTAATCAGCACACATGAATCATGTAAGCAATTTATTACAAATGAAACATATCAGTTGTAGAACATTTACCTAATCACCCAAAAAAGGCACATCAAAGATATTTTCCCACCATTAATAATTACTCTCTATAACATGTAGGAAGATTAAGACAAACATCATAAACCTCCTAAAGGGGACAAAAGCGCCATGTACAATAAGACAGACTACTGCTGGCCACTGGGACAACTGATAACTCCCATTTAACAACTCTCCACCTCCCTCTCTGCCCTACACAAAATGAGCAGTGATGGCTAGCCCTACAAAAATTGTGAGCGACTAGCAATCTAAAAAGCGGTGCCCTATCCATGCATTAGCAGGTACCGAAAAGGACTAACTTTCTCCTAGATTTGACACACTAACATAGAGACATACATTAATTATTGGTGTCTCTGTATTTGGACGTTAAAAATCCAGATTGACATCATTTTGAATCCAAACACTAATGGACACGCATATTCAGCACAAACTGATAAAATTAGAATATGTACCTCCTGTTTAAAGTTGAAGAGCGGTGGCAATGGGCGATTATTTGGTAGGCGAGCGTTGGGTTCTCGGAGCTCATCAAAGAAAGGGTGTGCACATGCTTCAAGCTGCAATAACAAAAG
Source organism: Quercus suber (assembly GCF_002906115.3). NCBI lineage: Eukaryota > Viridiplantae > Streptophyta > Magnoliopsida > Fagales > Fagaceae > Quercus > Quercus suber. The sequence goes on from NW_027070150.1 coordinate 85,362, forward strand.
TAAATCCTAGTAAGAAAGGAGAGCAATCACAGACACACGCTTGCGCACATGTACACACTATATAAATAATATCCACATACACTTGCACAATATAAACACATTTACATGAAAAACACAAAATAACATAATAGCAATACTCTTGACACCAAATAATCCATTGACATGTAAGTATTGACGAACTAACTTCACATGATTATTGGCTACAACAAATACAAGTTGTAATCAGATACCCATATTAAAATAGCACAAACTAGAAATGAACTTACTGCTGTGCAGCGAAGACTAGGTGAGTATTGCAGCAGTCGTGAAGCCAGATCAATTGCTTCCGGAGGCATTCTTTTGTGGAAAACCTAAATCCAGAAAATTAAAACTGAGATGAAATGTACTACCAAATTTTTTTAAAATTTTTTTAGAAGTGAAATTCACTGCCGACTTTAGAGGACCAATATAATTGGTATTAGAATAATCAAGCTAATGTTTGAATCATTAAGAACCTTAGGTTTACAAACATCTGACATGCACATAACATAAGTAAGAATGAACATATATTTGCTAAAAAAGTCTAAATGCAAAAGTCGGACAACTCCTCCTTATATCAACTTAATCTTGTGATTGAAAAGGAAATAAAATGCAAACCTTGTGCCAAGGGTGTGCTTTTATCTGTGGAAACCTAAAATCAGTATAATTTGGATTCATGCAACGTATTTCTTCACGAGTTGGTGTACCAAGAACCTGTACAAATAACAACATTAGAAGTTTACACATGATCACTAGAATTGCATGCATTGAAGCATTGACAATCAAACCAAACCTTGATAATTTCTACTAGCTGGTCCACCGCATTTTCTCCAGGAAAAAGTGGCTACAAAAATTATAAAACAAATAGGTCAGATATAAGACAACTTACAATAGAGAAAAACTTACCTTGTGAAGACTGCTGGAAAGTTAAAATTGGGAAGGAGGGAAAAACTAACCTGACCCAGAAGAAGCTCAGCAAGGACACAACCAGCTGACCAGATATCTATTGAGGTTGTATATTCTGTGGCACCAAAAATAAGTTCTGGAGCCCGATAGAATCGGGAACATATGTATGATATGTTTGCTTCACCTTTGACCTGATCACACATGTAAAGTTATGGTGAATAATGGAAAAAAATATATTCGAAAACAGACTAAAGAATAAAATCATATTTGGTAACATAAAATAGTCAGCAGTCACACAAATCATCTCTCCAAATACACAGTAAAAAATTTGCCAACTAGGGAGCTTAAAGACACAAATGACAGATCCACTAGCACCCACAAATAAAAAGCATGACCTATCTTGCTCTCACTGCTACACAAATGTCACATTGTAGCAGGAAAGGACAATAAATATTGGCAGGTAATAAACAGTTTGACACTTTTTGGAGTTGTTTTTCTACGCTCAACATGGAACTTCAAACCTTTAACTTAACTGCAATCACTTAAAATAAAAATATACCACAATTTCACCAATCAATCTCTCAGCAGAAAATTTATGTGAATGTTTATGAGAATGATAAGTTACCAACAGGTTAACATCCTAAAGATAATTGGAGCATAAATAATTGGCCAATTGTAACATAAAAGAAATGCAGAAACAGGAGGAAACTTTTGAATATTTGAGGAAAAGAGGTCAACATACTAGCATTTTTGCACTTCCAAAATCACAGAGCTTAACCTGGTGAGTGAGAGGATCAACCTGTAGAAAGACAAATATAGTCAGAAAACCAGTTACAGCATTGTAATTTTAATCTTCTTAACAAATAAAAGTTACAAATTGAATGTTCATTTTTATTTTAACAAGTTCTACTTCCAGTTCAAAATAAAAGGGAAGCGTACCAAAATATTTTGGGGCTTCAAGTCCCTATGGCAAACGCCAGGAACAGTGTGTACATAAGCCAGACCCCTAAAAATCTGCAGACATTCCATGGTTAATATCTGGAAGAATGTGTGATAATCCAACAATATAGGAAACCATCATGTATACCTGGTACATGTAGAGCTTCACATAGATTAGTGGCATTCTCTGATTTGCATTGCTGTAATGCTTCAAGACCCGATACATGGTCTCAGGGACATATTCCATAACCAGGTTGAGAAAAAGTTCATTTTTACTAGTGGTGGAAAAGAAACAATGCTTCAGAGAAATCACATTTGGATGATCCATTACACGCATTAACTGCAGTTCACGATTTTTATATCTTTTATCTTGCAAAACCTTCTTTATAGCTACTGTCTCCCCAGTTTCCAAGCATTTTGCCTAAGAAAAGAGAAATATCAGGCAAATGACATGACAGATAAACATGTAGGATGAGCTAGAAATATAACACTAGGATACCTGGAAAACAATTCCAAATGAGCCAGTCCCCACAACACGCTCTGCCATGTAACTAATTGTCTGCAAGAAGAATCACACCAAAGGCATCAACTTCCCATTTTAAGAAACTGAAACCTCATCAGCTATTAAACCGTCTAAATCTCTAACATTGTTCAGCATTTATATTTTAATATTGAGAACAGTCAAAAGTATGAAGCTACAAAAGGAAATGAACAAGAGATTAACAAACAGGTATTCCCGACTCCCGAGAATGCTTACCTGCTTAGGTTCACCATTTTTGCCACCAATTGTTGTGGAAATGATGTGACCCGTCGGATCATTTCCATCAACAACAGGACCTGAAATTTCCTGCAAAACGAATCTCACATTAACGCTTGAGGGATTTATTCAAAAAAACTTTCAAACATTATACGCAATATTTACAAACGATCTACTTCCAGCAAGGACCGGAAAACTTTGTATAGTAGAATTCACTAATTAGAAGACTAGTAAAGAAAAGAAACACACTTACAGCACTTTTAGAGCATATTATCAGCTTGGACTATAAAAACTAGAAGTCCCCAAAATTTCCATGAGAAGAATAGGTATCCAAAAAGCGCAGAAAACTTTTATAGAGGCGAATTCAACCCAAACAGCTAAAAAAGCCAAATGCTTTAAAACTTGAAATTGTTGCTAAATAACACAAGGGGATCAAAATCCACTAACCCCCTAAGGCTTTTTTTTTTTTTTTTTCTCTGTACATGTTAAAATTATCCAAAAGGCAATCTTAACCAAATATAAAGATCACCCACTAAGTAAATTATACAAAACACTGAAAAAAATTTAGTCAGAAACCGAGGCATCTACGAAGTAAGTTCGATCTGACGAAAATCGTAAGAATCAAACCCAATTTCTTCAAAGAACCCACTGTTTATCAAAACCAAACCTATTCAAGAGCTAATTAAAGTAATCTAAAGCAAAATCCAGCACGGAAACACAAATTTGGTCCTGGTAACAGCTAAATTAAGCTCCGAAATTTGGAAAATTTGTAAAAACGAAAAAGATTGTTAATCCTAGAGAGAGATCGGAGCCTTCTCAGATATAAGAAGCAGAAGAACGAAGATTCAAACATCGAAAACCCTAGCTCCGATCTCAGATCAAACCAAACCAAAAACCCAAAAAAAAAAAAAAAAAGCAAAAAAAAGCAAAAATGATCTCTCTCTCTCCAAAATCCCCCCATCAGCTCAGCGATCGAGATCAACCGAAAATACAAAAGAAAGAAAACCCTAACACGGCGTTTGGTAGCCGAGAAAACAAAGGAAAAAAATCCCACATTTTTTTTTTCCGCTTGAACAAATTAGTCTCGTGTTTAAAATTAAAAAATGAATTTCAGTGGAAAAACGACGGAGAGTACCTTGTCGTCAGCCATGTCCAGCTCGGCACGGCAGTGGAATGAGGAATATTGTTGTCGTTGTCGTTGTCGTAGGCTGGCTCAGCTGGTAACGAAGATGAAGAAGAAGAAGAAGAAGGAAATCATAAGAGAGAGAGAGAGAGAGGAATTTGGACCCAAGAGAAACAACAACAACAGCTACAACAAGCCCATGTGATTTTGATTCCTCCCACACTTTCTCTCTTTTCTTTTCTCTTTCTTTTCTTTTCTTCTCTCTCTCTCTCTCTTTTCACATGTTGCCAAAAACACCCCTCACTGTTTCACTCATATTACGAAGACTGACCTTTTCAACAATTTCGTCTCCGTCTGCCGACTTCAACCATGATTGGTTTTTGTACATTTTTTTGTTATATGGTCCGCCCGCAGTTTTTCTACAGGAGCCGTTAACGTGTACAGTTAGATAATGGTTAATAAATTATTTTAAATATATTTTTATACGAAATATAAAAAGTCGGTAAAAAAAAAAAAAAGTTTCATTTTTTTTTTTTGTTTCTTAATAAAAATATTTTCTTTGGTTTTTGTTTCTTAGGCCTAATGAGTGTGTTTTCAACTTTTTCGTTGCTTCTTTCTGCCTAAATATGGAAAACGTTAGGCGTATGACTTCTGTTACAATACAATAATAGAAAACATGTAGGTAAAGGCTATATTATTAGGTTGTTGTTACATCATTAATGTTATGACTTATCAAACTCAATTTGGGCTGTTTCACATTTTGTAGGTGCAAAGTATAAATAGGGTAATATTATCTTATGCTGTGGAATATTTTTGTTGACGTTAGAATATATATAATTGAAACCTTGCCTGTGGCTAATACCTAACGACTTTTAAGTCAAATTCCACTTCGTGATTTTTGATGGCGACTTTTTAAGTTTATAAATCTCCCTCCTCTACTTAAATTGTATTTTCTTTTTAAAATGTAAGAAAAAATAAAATACCAACTACTATAACATGATAATTCATAATCTTATGACTTAATTATGAAACTTAAAGGATGTTTCACATCTATAGGTACAAAGTAGAGTAATATAATTTACCCAAAAAAAAAAAAAGTAGAGTAGTATTATACAATACCTCTTAACAATTTGAAGAATATTTTTGTTGACATTGAAACATAATTGAAGCCTCATGTGAAAAGGGAAAAATATTGAATATCAACTATTTCAACATAATGAACAATGATGGGCAGATATTCCTTTATGAATTTTAAATCTAATTTGTTGAGTTTTTTTTATTGTTTATTTTTCCCTTTCTTCAATTTTGGGTGGCTAGTTGCTCATGGTAGACTTGTTATTGGAGAGAGCTAAGATAAAAAAGAACGGTTCTGCGAACCAAGTGCCCGAGTTGTGAAAGCAACTAAGCAAGGGGAAGATTGTATCTTTGGTTCATAATCTTAAAAGGAGAAAAAAAAAATATAAAGATAAAGAAAGTTTTGTTTGAGGACAAATTGTGGGGAATAATGCACATAACAGAATAGTTGGTGCTTACTTAAAAAGCAAGGGAGTTGAAGCTATAAAGAAGTAATGAATATAGCATAGAACAAAGCAAAATTTATTATGTTAGTTGTTGCATTAAGTTCATGTCACCATGACAAGAAGTCAATAGCTTTTAAAATGAATTGTTTAATTCAGTTCAATCAATCAAACTGCTCGGGAAAAATAAAAGGTCGGTTCCATTGATTCTATTGCACATCAAGCATTAAAATTATCATATGAAAAAACCTCAACTAATTTATAAGTTTTCCTAGCCCAATAATTGGTATGATTGGTCTTTAAATTCCTCATCTTCTATTGTAAGTCGTAACAATTGAATGTAAAATTTAAATAAAAACTATGAATTGTAAGCTAAGAACTCGACAATTAAGTCTATTGATTTGAGGTTACCATCATTTTAGCTCTAATTAGAAATATGTCATGAGTTGCAATTAGTGTGTTTGAAATTTAATAAAAACAAGTAAAAGAAAGTCTGTGATTCAGAATTAAGAATACAAAATTTGTAGTTAAAGATTTATACATCATTTTCAATATAATGATCTAGTGAGATAAAATTTGTCTGTAGTGTGATGTGTGAGGAAAACAATCAATATTAATGATCAATTGTTTGTAATTGCTACTCACCCATGTAAGGCAGAGTTGACCCATTAAAATCCATGGACGCAGGCCGTGATTCTACCTTGGCAATTCACCATTGCTTTAAAAACTAAATTGGACCAGCTGGTTCAATCAGTTGAACATGAAATAATACTTGGAACCGGTCCAATATAAACCTAAAATTGATGCATTTTCTAGTTCTTTGACCAATTTGTTTGAACATGTTTTCACCGCAATGCCTTCTTTACTATTATTGTTATTATCTGTTGAGAATCAATGCCTTCTTTAATTTGAATAATAATTTTTAAGAAATCTATGATTAATGAGCATAATTGATGCATTTTCTAGTTCTTTGACCAATTTGTTTGAACATGTTTTCACCGCAATGCCTTCTTTACTATTATTGTTATTATCTGTTGAGAATCAATGCCTTCTTTAATTTGAATAATAATTTTTAAGAAATCTATGATTAATGAGCAGGGCATATAATAATCCAATATATATACTTATATTTTATAATATATGTGGATCGAAGCAATCTACATTCTACGGTTGGGGATCAACGTGAGCTTGGTGTGACACACTGTATGAATTTGGCTCTTTTTCTTTACATTTTAATCTCTTAAAATAAATGCATATGTAATGAGACTCAAAAGTTTGCTTAATGGAAGGATATAGGGCCAAAAACCAAAAGTAAAGTGCGAGCGTGGTAATCCTATAGTAACAAAGTGCCTGCTTCAGCTCCATTTGCAAAAAGATCTTTGTTGGAATCCATTCATTGTTGTTGGATTTCATAGTTATGGTATATTTGCCAATAAGATGGAATGGCAGCCATGGAAATGGTTATGTGAACCTAGTTATGAAGACAAAGGGGAAAATGAAAAAAGAATAATAAACAAATATGAAAAAGTTGGTCACAAAGGTCACCCTTTGAAAATTATGAAAGTAACATTGTCCTTTCTCAGTCTTCAAAGAAGACATTGACCATAAACAAGCTTTGTGTATATTTTATTATTCACATCCTATCCCTTTAACACAATAAAGTCTATGTTAGTCACCTCACCATTGATTATTGTATGGTCAGGGAAAAAGAAGGGGTTGATTAAAAAAAACAGGATAACATTTTTTGATGATTAAAAAAAAAAAGAACGAAAGATAACATGAATTTGTTCCCTTAAGCATTAGAATTCAGAGACACTGTTGTGGTTTTTCTTTTTCCTTTTGGATACCTCGGCAAAAAAGTACAAAGAAATAAAGGTCTGGACCGAAACAGGAAGAAAAATGCAACAATGATGAAACTCGAAAGCATTCTCTGCAAAGGACTAAGTGACTAACTATAAGTTGTAAAAATGGGTTGTTTGGGCCGAAAACACCTAGTTCAATGAAACAAGATCAGCCCATCTGAAGGTTCATTTAGCCCAACTAAGAAACCCTACATAGGTTTGGTCCTTTTGAATGTGAGTATTGGGTAAGATTGGTTTTGGATTGTGATCTTAGTATCTTACATAATCCAATGAACATATATGCTCCTCCACCATTCTTGGTCTGATCTGGCTTGTTTGGATAAAGTCGGATTACAGAAATAGAATTGTATGATCCCACAATCTAGATATCGATTTTCGTAATCTTAAGGGTGAAACTTTTATTTGACTAAAACATTCTTTATTTTTCCATTTTTATGTTTTCTGTTTCTTTGTCTTTTTTGAATGCTCAAAATTGTGTGAAAATACAAGAGCTTGTTTAGACCCCCAAATAAAAATTACGGCTAGATTGCTTTTACTCTGACTTATCTAAGTGCAGGAACAAGAGTAAATGAAGCGTAATCAACCGATACTACTCTAGTGTATGCACATGAATAACAAACAATAAAAGTAAAGTATAAGAGTAAGGAAAGAGAGATGCATCCACAAGATAACACGCCAATGTGTTATCGAAGAGGAAACTAAAAAACTTGGCAAAAAACCTCTATGCCGCCCTCCAAGCGATAATTGATCCATTAGACAATCAGTTGGGATACATGAATTAATAAGAGACCCTCCAAGCCTAATCTACCCAATGCACCTAAGCCCTCCAAGCTCCTACTCCAACAAGACTTCTTAGAACCGTGTCTTGCTTAACTTTCCGAATCCCGTAATACGCCCGATTGCATCCACCAAGCCTCACCGGTTTCTTTTGACAAATTCCCAAAACTTCCCAAACTCCAAAACACTCTCTACACTTTGAAAATGTGTGAGTTGTGTTTGGGTACAAATCTCTTCTCAAGGTATGATAATGGAAGAAGGAATGAGAAGATGCTACAATGATTTCTCACTAAGGATGAGTAGCTCTCTTTCTAAAAGATAAGTGTGTATGTTGTAGAAAACCTATTTAGGGTTTTTCTCTTTGAATGGTCTCCTTACAATTTCTTTAGGTAATGAGGGTATATATAGTATGAGTGAAGGGTAAGAAAGTCACTCTGAAAATGTGTGGGTTGTGTTTGGGTACAAATCTCCTTTCAAGATATGATAATGGGAGAGGGAAAGAGAAGAGGCTACAATGATTTCTCACTAAGGATGAGTAGCTCTCTCTCTCTAAAAGATGGGTGTGTGTTGTAGAAAACCTATCTAGGATTTTTCTCTCTGAATGGCCTCCTTACAATTTCTATGGGTAATGAGGGTATATATAGTATGGGTGAAGGGTAAGAAAGTCACATTCAAAAATCCTCCAAGCAGAATGTTTCACGACTACCTCGCGGGAAGGCCTTACCGGTGAGATACTTGCGAAACTGACAGCTTGGCACGACTCTTCAGCTTTCAGTCATGTGCTTCTCACATGCCCTTTTCGCAAGAACCTTTCTCACGAACTTCTCGCGAGCTAGTTGCGAAATGCACCGATTCTTCAATTAAGCTTGAGTTTTCACAAACTTAATACTAAACTCAGTACAATAAAATCTCACAAAATACAACGAAATAAATTAAAGCAATTACAACACTTTTTGTCTTGAAATAAAGCCAGCATAAAATATAGTTGTAAATCACAATTTTACATTTTTAATATAAATATATGAAAGAAAATAAATACAAAAGGCAATAAAATATTAAAAACATTTCACTCGTACCTCTTTTATATATATATATATATATTTATTTATTTATTTTTATAGAAGAAAACCTAAAATTTCATAAAAATAAAGCTCAGTTATAATCGACCAAAAGTATATTATTTAGGAGTAAAGAAATATCCTTCATCCATATATATAAACCGTTAATATGTCTCGCATGTCTAATAAAGTTGTGAGCCATATAATTACTTTCTTATGGATATGCGAAAAACTAAAACTGCTAATGGACTCTACTGAAAACTTAAATATTTGAAATAAGGTGCCCAAATGAAGCAAAGGATTCATCCTCATTCCTAGGGGTGACCACGGGCTGGTCTAGGTCGGGTTTGTGCCCAACTTGTGACCAACCTGACCAAGTTGGGTGGACAATTTCTAGACCCGCCGTCGACTAGTCAGAGAGTTGGGTTGGATTGGTCAGTTCTTTGCCAGACAGTGGTTAGGTCTCAGTTAGAGTTGAATTTGGCTGAAAATTCGACAGATTTGGCTGAAATTCGGCGAATCTGGCTGAAAATTGGTCGTGTTTGACTAGATCTCGCCGGATCTTAACGAGATCTTGCCAGATCTAGTGAGATTTGACTGAGGAATTCCTCACACGGTGGAGATTGGCAGCCTTTTGGTGGCAGAATCAACCAGGTTGGTTGAAATCGGGTTTAGATGTAAGGACCTATCAACTGACCCACTGGAATCAAGTTTAGGACTTTGGAAACCGCCGCCAACTTGTCATAGGAGTCGGATTTGGCGGTTTCCGAATTGGGTTGGTTGATATGGTTGGTGGGTCAGGTCCACGAGTGATCTTGGACAGCCCTACTCATTCCTTAGAGCTACGATGATCACCTCATCCTCCTTCTAAAATAATGAAGGAAAAACTAAGATTATGTTTGGTAACAGTTTTTATTTTCTATTTTCAAAATCTTGTTTTTGGGAATATAAAGAAAAAAAAAATCTTCTTGTATTTTTGAAATAAAAAACATGTTTGGTTAGTTGAAATTAAAAAGATAGGTTTTTGAATAAAAAATAGAAAATACTAAAATATATTGTTCCTAGGATTTGAACTCTAATTGCTAACTCATTAAATGAGACAGATTCATTAAATTAAATGTGTGTTTTCATTAACTTTTGAAAATTAAAAACTGAAAACAACATTTTACATGTTTTCAGTTTCCTTCACAAATTGAGTTTTGAAAACAAATTTTGTTTTCTATCCATTTTGGATTACCAAACAAGTTTTTTAGTTTCAAAAATATAAAATTATTTTTGGGAACATAAAATGAAGGGAAAAAACAGTTACTAAACAAATCCTAAGTTTCTTGGTGAAAACAATAGCTCTAAGGAAACGTTCACCCATTTGATTGTGAAAGAAAAGGTAAACGTTAAAGGCATTCTAGCTATATTAAAATTTCTTTACAAACCCTCTACAACGTTTAGTAGTAAAGAATAGTCAAAGGATTGAATAAAACTTAAAAATGAATTTGAAGAAAAAATTGATTTTGTTGTGACTTTAAGCCTTTTATATCATTCATTTCATAACTTGAATCTAGCTTACATTATAATCTTTGTACAAAATCCTTTTTAAGGTTTGCTTTTAAGGCATACACTCAATTCAACTCTTGTGATCCTCTTATTAAAAAATTAAAAAATAAAATAAAATAAAACTCTTGCAATCCTCTCCCTTCCGGAGTGGAAAGAATAATCATGATTTTAAAAATTGAAATGGTCATAAAATTGAAAATGTGTTTGGTTCCCGATTTTTCCCAGTTGAACCGATGATTATTATGGTTGAACTATTGGTTTTCCTAGTTTTTGCCGGACCCATTCCATGACTTGTTCCCGGTTGAACTAGCCGATCCGATTTTAAAAACCATGAGACTTATGTTCTCTAGTTTGAAGACTTAATCTAGGCAAAAATTTGTTAATGGTGCTTGCCCTTTAAGCAAATTAACTAACTCCTTTTAGTATCCATCTCCACAAGAAGACACCAAATTCTAGGAGCTAGGACTAAGGAGCCCATCTTAGAGCACCCATAGCTCTACTTCAATACTAGTAGGCTAGTAGCTATATATTCCAGTGGCTCTTAAGAAACCCTTCACCCATTCTTCTTGACAGTATCTTATGAGTCCTATATCAACTCCAATTTCGAGATTACCTAATGAAGACCCATCCTTGTTGAGTTTAAACCAGCTCTCAAAGGCTAGGGGCGGCATTCTTATTATGATTAGCCCCTACCAGTAAGGCAGTAAGAAGATGTTCTCGAGCCTGGTTCCCTAGATCCACATGTTTCTAGTCGGGTCTAAATGAATGAATGAAGAAGCACGCTCAAGTGGACTTCAAGATCTCTTGCTCTACGTATCCTCCCATGTATCAGTCGGGTGCTCTAGTTGTGTAACTCATTTAGCCTCAGTTTAAAAAATAAAAACCCTCAAGCCCTCATACACCCAAAAAAAAAAGTTACTCAGTCAATAATAACGTAAAAACATACATTTGATCATACCTCAATGTGCCTGTTTAGGTTTAGGTTGAATGACCTTTTAGCGGCCTTGGTTGCTCAGGAAGAGCATAAGCATTGTTACAGGGATGAATGGCATATAAACATTCCCAAATGAACTGAATCTAGTGCCTATTCTATTTCATTCATTAAAATCTAAAATGAACTCATAATATCACCTTTAATGCCATTTTTGTGTACTGATTATACTGAAGAAAAGACCAAGACCTACGCTAGGAGAAGTGACTAGGGCGTGGAACTGGGAAGAGAAACGAAGATTTCTTTTTTCTTTATTTCTTACTTCTTCTTATTAACCCAAAAGATTGCAATATTTAGATTTTGGTCCCAGTTACAGAAATTTGATTACAATTTTATATATTTGATTATGTTATATTTTTTAGATTACGAAATTACCAAAAAAAAATTAATCAATTATATTTCTTCACCTTAAAGAAACGAACTTATTATATGTTGTGTTAATTTTGGTGAGGGATCTAGTTCTTTGGTTTACGTTCTCTTTTTCTTTTTCCTTTTTTAAATAAGTTTTATTTTACTTTTTAAAAATATGTTTTTGTTCCTACTTTCACGATTTTATTAAATCCTAATTTAATTCTAATTGATTTTACATTGAAGTGCATTTTTTTTTTTTGGTTGCTCCCTACTTAAGAAGATTATTTTATTTCTATATTAATTTATATTTATATTTAAAATTACATTTTGTATAATAATTAAATTTGAACAAAGTGTAAACACGCCATTTCTCTACTTACATTTAACCTACATAGGGCAAAACCATAATTTGATTTAATTCAATTTAATTCTTTCAATTTTATAGCACCAAATTGCATAAAATTTCTTTCTCAAAAAAAAAATTGCATAAAATTTATTAAATTTCTTTTTAAAAAATTAAATTTAGTTATTTGGTGCCATATAACCACTATAGACCTAAATTATCACATAATCATGAAATTTTTAGATAATCCTAACAAACTATATAATAACTCTAATAATATAAATCTATCACAAAAAAGGGAATATATTTCCATTAATTTGATAGTTTTATACGTTGATAATTTTTTTTTTTTAAATCTATCATATTTCAATATATCTATCAATCACGTTTTCTTACTCTTCTTTTTTTTCTTTTTTCATTTTTTTTTTCATTTTTTATATATATTAACGTTGATTAGAAATTATAATTTCAATAGGATTTAAACTCTATAATTATATTAAACGAGACTCAACAAATATATATCATTTTTAATTTTAATAGGATTTAAATTTTATATCCAATGGACTCTACCAATATATTCATCATTTTAAAAAAAAAAAATTTACATAACCAAATTTGATTAAGAATCCATAACCCTAACCAAATTTGATCAGGAATCCATAACCCTATATTTTATTATAAATAGTTTTTTTAGGGATTATTTATTACAATTTCAACTCGACTTTTCATTCCTATATTATATTTTAAATAGTTTTTTTTTTTTTTTGGGATTATTCTTCCAACATCACTTTGCTGTACAGTCTTTTGCATTGATTTTGGTTCTTGGAGTGTCTTCAAAACAAAAGGTATGTAAAGTTTTATTATCAGGTTTAATGTTAACATATATGAGATATGTTTTGGTTAATTAGAAAAAGTTTGATTGAACATAAAAGGAAAAAGAACTAAAGAACGCACAATCTAGAAAAAAAAAAATAGTGATTGTATTAGGCAGAGGCTTTTGGAGATTGTTGTTTTTATTTTTGGAATTCTTTATGTTCATGTGTATGTACGTATTGGGTTTAATTGAATGGAAATTATCTTTGAAACTTTGGTTTTGATTGAATAATGAAAATGATAGAAGAAGTATGTTCCAATATCTGGAGTCTTCTATATATGTGTTGTTGTAATTTAAACTTGGTATTTGAATTATTAAATTGTTAATTCACAGTTTCATTGTTCATCTATTAATCATGAACAATAATATTGCTATTTGCAACCATCATGATATGCTATCAATGATGTGATCATTCTGAATACTTTCCTTTAGAGTTTAGATAGAGTCTATTTTATGATTAAAAAAAAAAAATTACAATTAAAAGACTTTTAAAATTATGTTTTTTTTTAAAAAAGCAATTATTGGATACGTTGGATCTTCAATGACTTTCATTAAACTCCATCCTTTATGGCATCATTAAAAAGAAAACTCATATAGATAGGTACGGATCTAACTATAACATCCTATGCTATAAAATAAAAGTTGGGCCTATGGTTATCTTCTCTTTGCAAAAAATGGTTAAATTATCATTAATTGTGACAGTTCACTTTTAAGTAAAATAGAAACTCTAATAAATAAGTTTTAAGAAATTTAAAATTCTATTTCAAATAATTTCCAAAACATTAGATTTTATTTTAATTATTTTAATAATTCTATATTGTAAAAGAATAAAATTTATACATTACACACAATCATTACTTCAGTTACTTTCTAAACGCTGGAGGATATGAGAATGCAATTTGTAGATCTACTATCAAGATAACATAAATTAGATTGGTGGTGGATAGTAGATTTAATTGCAATTGAGTATTGTGTGAAATCGTCACCATAGAATAGCCCACGTCGGAATGTGTTATGTGGAACCAATGATATGAAAGAAAAAGAATTTTTCTAAGCCATTATATTTGATAAAAAATTACATATTTTCATTCATTTTCAAGTTATACATTTTTTTTTTTTAAAGTTATAGACCTTTAAGCAAAATAAATACTTTTAATTTTTATTTAACTATTTTGTGTATCACACGGGTTAGCGACCAGTATATATTGTATTAATAAACTCAACCACATGATTGAATTTAATTAGATAAAATGAAACATTAATAAAATTATATATAAATTTTGCCAATTATCACAATATTGTCCGTTTTGGGTAGCTTGTTGCTTAGACTTTTTATTGGAGAGATCTAAAATAAAAAGGAAAAAGTTATGCGAACCTTGCGGAAGTTGTGAAAGCAGGGGGGAAGGATATATGTAATCTCCGTGGTTCATAATATTGAAAGGAGAAAAAAACTTTTAAAGATAAAGAAAGCTTTGTTTGAGGACATATTGTGGAGGGAATAATACACATATCAGAATAGTTGGTGCTTACTTAAAAAACAAGGGAGTTGCAGCTATATAGAATTCATGAATGTAGTATAAAACAAAGCAAAATTTATTAAGTTGGTTGTTGCATTAAGTTCAAGTCACCGTGACAACAACAAGTCAATCGTTTTTAAATTGGATTATTGCTCTCAAAAGGAAAAAAAAATTGGATTGTTTAATCCGGTCCAATCAATCTGTTTGGGAAAAAAATTATCCAGAAGATGGGGTTTAATGTGAAGTGGGTAAATATTATGATGAGATGTATGCGCACAGTATCTTACTTAGTACTAATTAATGGGAAACCTTGTGGTAATATTACCCCAACTAGAGGGTTGCGCCAAGGGGACCCACTTTCTTTATATTTGTTTTTGTTGTGTGTAGAAGGTTTATCAACTTTATTACAGACATCAGTGGATCAAGGCAATCTAAAGGGAGTGGCGACTTGCCAAGGAGCCCCACAAATTTCACATCTCTTCTTCACAGATAATAGCCTTATCTTTTGTCGAGCTACTAGGGAGGATTGCTCTAATTTAGAGAAGATCCTGAAACTTATGAACAAGCTTTCGGGCAGCAGCTAAATAGGGACAAAACCTTCCTATATTTTAGTAGAAATACACCACCAGATATCCAGGAAGAAATAAATAATTGTTTTGGTGCTGAAGTCATTCAACAACATGAGAAGTACCTTGGTCTTCCATCATTGGTTGGGAAGAATAAGTGCAATACATTCAACCAACTCATTGAAAGACTTACGGTTTCAAATATTGCGAGTACTAAGGCAGACATTGCAGTCACGTTGTGTGAATTAGAAAAGATATTTGGACCATCTTTCTTCACTGTGATGGTACATTTGGTCATGCACTTGGCTACTGAATCCAAGATTGGTGGTCTAGTTCAGTACCATTGGATGTACCCCATTAAGAGGTAAGTCGTACATAATACATGCTTGTCCGAGGCTTCATGTGTGCTTTGTAATAGCTAGTCTCAATTACTAACCTTTCATGCACATTATAGGTACCTCTCATGCCTTAAGTCTTACGTAAGGAATAGGGCTACTTCAGAAGGGTGTATTGCCAAAGGATACATAGTGGAGGAATGCTTAACGTTTTGTTCACAGTATATGGAAGAAGTTGAAACTATATTCTTACGACCCACGAGGGCGATGGAGGAGTCAACAGGGGCGGTTTCTAGTGTGGCACTAGACAATAGGGAGTTGACCTAATGCTACTATTCATAAGCACCACATGGAGAAGTTTTGTGGCTGGTTTAAATGTCACGTATGTGTCACATCTTCAACTTCTTAACCTTGCAACTTTCCCATAAGTAGAATGACTGTACTAATTAGAATCAGTTTGTTTGGTTATATTAGGTGATGGCAATGACTGATGCTGATAGAGAAAGTACTGGACTTACTGATACACTTATCACGCTTTCCAAAGGACCATATACTTCAGTAAATCGGCTGAAACATTATGTCATAAATGGGTTAAAATTTAGGAGTTTGGATGTTGAGGGAAATAGAAAAACGCAAAATAATGGAGTTAGTGTCGCCACTGAAGGTGGCAATATGTACTATGGTGTGTTGACAGATACTATTGAGTTGAATTATTCTGGCAATATCAAACATGTGTTATTCAAGTGTAAATGGGTTGATGATTAAAATAGAAGGGGATATAAGACTGATGAGTTTGAGTTTCCTATGGTGAATTTTACTCACTTCGTACATGGTGGGGAGAAAATGGTGTATGAACCATATGTCTTGGCGTCTCAAGCTACAAAAGTTTTTTATGTTGAAGATAAAAGGCACAAAGATTGGTATGTCATCGTTGAAACGAAAGCTAAAGATGTGTTTGAGGCGGGTCTTGGGCCCCATTGTGATGAGGATGACATGGATGAGTTTCTTGAGAACATTCCGTACTTTCTCATTAGTATTGATGTTGGTAGGGATGACCTTCGTTAGGGTCGAGATGATGTGGAGGGAATGATAATTGCTGCCTCTATCATTGGCCTAAGAGATCTTCATGAAATAGACAACTTGGATGAGTGTGAGTTCATTGATGATGAGTCCAACGATGAAGATGACAACAAAGTCGAGTACAGTGATGATGAGTAGTGTAATAGGATACTGATGTTGTACGTGTAATTATGTTATAGTTATTATTGAACTTATAAATTCTCATTTGTAAAGGCATATTGCGTGCAAAGCTTGACAATGTTGCATATATATGTGGAAATTGTTATTTTGACAAAACTGTTAAGAAATAAAAGTTTGCACGTATATAATTATCAGGTGAAGCTATTACTTTTTCGTGTTATTGCTTATATATGTTACAATTGTTATTTCTTCGTGTTGTTAAGAAATAATAGTTTTAACATACATAATTATCTTTAGAATTGTTAATCTATCATGTCGTTACTTGTTGACCATGTTTCCTCTTTGTATTGTAAAAGGTGTTGGACGCAAGAATGGGGAGGAAACGTTAGTTGCGACTCGTTTACGTCAGGGAAGGATCGTCGCATGCACGACAACAGGTGGAGGCAGCTGATGAGGAAGCCCACATTTCTGAGGATGAAGACCGATGGCAACGCCAGTGGCAAGTGATGATGAGAAACAAGCCCTAGGTATTGGTCATGTCTTCGAATGTAAGGTTTGATGTTTATTATTGGATGGTTGGATCAGTTCTAATAGCTATAGGAATTAATTGAGTTCACATCTTTTTAATATTATAGGATTTATATTTTGCAATTTAAATTATGAGTTGTTGGTTTACAAAAACAAATAATATAATTAAAATATGTAAATATATTCAGTATATTCTGTTGACTTCGGTCTGTTTGGTCCATTCATTTCTCTTGAGTCCAATTTGATCGATTTTGGTCTATTTGGTCCAATTTGGTTTGCTCAGTCCATTCAGCTCTGCTCAGTCCATTTCGGTCCAATAGTGTCTACTTCGGTCCTTTAGGTCCACTATGGTCCATTCGATCACTTCGGACCAATTTGATCCTCTTTGGTCCATTCCGTTCGCTTTGGTTCATGTTAGTGTACTTAAGAATGATCAGAGATAAGTTTGGGTTGAAATTATATATTCTAAATCCAAATTTGTTAAGGAAAAATGAAGGCAACCCAAATGAAGCATGGTTGCTCATCTTTTCAAAACCTAGGTAAGTGCATGCTTCTTTAAAGATGCAAAATTAATCTAAATAAAAATAAACTCACAAAATTGCATGATAGAAGAGTTATCATAATTTCATTTTCCTTTTAAACAAAATAAGTGCCAAGACTAGTTTTGGTTAAGTGCTCTTCCAAATTTGTAGGCCAAGTTACAACCTTTCTATGGGACTTATAAGTTACTATTAAGGAGAACTGGTTGCAAGTTGTCATAGAAGGTAATGCGTTACGAAATGTGTGGATTGCCAATATAATGGGTGAATAAGTTGACTGGTCGATTACTCAAAGTGCCAATAGGCATCTAAGTTCATTAGTCATAGTATGAAGAAGTCCCATACATTTATGAAGTCATGAAATTACAAATTAACAGTCATTCTAATTATAATGCAAGTCAGCAAATATTCTCAACAATTAACTTGGTCAAGTAGGGGAGGTATTGGTCGTTTGCGACCTTATTAAATCGAAAGTCATCAAAATATCTTGCTGTTCCTAAATGATTGAAAGTTACACTTGCAAAACTTGTGGGTTACATGAATGCGTGGGAGAAAGGCCTAAATTTACTCATGTTTTGTTTAAATGAAATCGTAAACCTTTTATTATTTAAGTTGGTAGATGCAAAATTTTTGCGTGGTGTGATAGTTTTCACTAGTTGTGAGCTTTGTTAAATCAGTCCTAATATTGGTGGTTTTGTAGATACAGATGATTATGTTCAAACCTCAACACCGGTACAAAATCTAGCATTGGGAAATAGGCTTGGAAGATGTGGGAAAACAAGGTTGGTTGACATATGGGCAATGACTGGTGAGTACAAAATTCAGTTGCTATTAAATGATGAAGGCCAACCGATTGGGGAAGACAGGTCTTTGTTCGTTCGGTGGTTGGGCTCATTTTGCGAGAATGGCCTATTATGCCCGCTTATGTCTGCTGATTGGCCAAGCGTCCCTCAAAATTTTAAACAGGATTGTTAGGCGGAGATTGAGGTAGTATGAAAATAAAATATTAGTTATTTTTCTTTATAGCTGCTGTCCTAATTAAATGTCATATTCAGCCATTGTTCTAATTAAAATACTACATTTTGCTAACTCCACTTTTGCATTTCAGAAACGGTATATAATTAATCCCACTATTGTCACACAACCCAATCAAATGAGATGAGCAATGCATCAACTAGGGGAACTGAGGAGAAATCGCAGGACCAAGTTGAAGAAGGATCAGAAAAAACTAGGGCTAACACGTGAACAGGTATTTGCTAGCAAACCGCCTAAGGTTATCACAGCGCAATGGACGGAGATGGTTGATTATTGGTTCAATGACAAAACTGATGTATTGCTACTTTGTTCGTCAATCTTGTCTTCGTGGTAATTTAGTCAAGAGATGCTTTGTTGCTTTATTTTTGATGGTAATGTGGTTGCAGACAAAAAGTAACAAAAAACAAGGAGAGTTGAGGTAAGCAGGAAGACATAGCAAGGTCTGGGCCCAAAAGTCTTGCTCAAATTTCTGATCAAATGGTAAGAAATAAATATAGAATTCATGAATGCCTACATGATGTTTTTGATATTTTGTTTTCCTATATACCAAGTTAACCTCATTTCATATATTATAGGAATAAGGATAAGTTACTTATATTATAGGTATTTTTGTAAGTAAAAAATACAATAAATAACTCTATGCATCCTTTTAATATATAGAGATGACTTTGTTAATCATCTTAATATGTACATATTAAGCAGCCACTTAAGGAGAGAAAGTCCAGCAAAGTTTGCTTGTGCACTAGTTCAACCTAGAATTTAAATTTTGATGCCCACTAACTTATGTGATAACTATTATGCGTATGAGGTACTTTTTATAGTGTTGGATTAGAAAGAACTAGCCATTGGAACACTAACTGCATTTTCTGATTTAAATTTGATGCAAGGTGACTTTTTTATGTGAGATGTTATATACATTTGGTTTATGACCTAATATAGCAGTGTCATTGACACTTCTAACCTATCACAAGGAGATTGTAATATTTTAAAGCTGAATGTTACAGTTTTTCACCTAGTGTAGATGAAGGAAAAATTATAGTTGCCAAATATAAAATGGAGTCCTAGATCGTCAGTTCATAGAAACCATCATATGTCCCCTCAAAATCTTGACGTGCTTATCTAGGATCTAATCGTAAACTATTTTTGTAACTGCAACTAAGCATTGCTACATTTCACCCAAGCTTAGGCGTTATAAAAGGAGTCTTACAATCTTGCAAGTGCTTGCAGCAATTCAAAAAGCTCTCAGTGGTATAAGATAATTTTCGGTCAAAAATTTGGTTTATACATGCTCATTCTGCCTAAAAAGTAACTTGTGAAAGATAATAATTATAGTAAACTTAGTAAAATATAGAGACCATAACCTCTACCTTATCTAATTATCCAAGTCAACTAAATTTATTTATTACCAAATGAACCATTCCATCCAAGTCATTGATGTTAAGGTGATCATTCATCCATTTGACTTCAAACTGTTGCTATATACAAGCAAAAGCTTGTTTTCATTATAGTTGACTGTTTGCGACAAATGGAACATGTGCCAAAGAAGATGTCAAGAAGGATAGTGATTCAAATGGGAAGTTTTAAATGTTTATTTTTTGTCATCCTTAGTGCACATATTTTCCAGCAATCTGGTGAGCATCGAACATAATTTTTTGTTGCAAATCATAAAGAAACATGCCTAGTTTACTAAGTCCCAAAATTTTAGATCACCCATGGGTAATTTATGACAAATTTGTGTGCAAAGTGGGCATCTCAATCTTATCTCAAATAAAGTGTCATTATAGAAAATCTATGATGCTTATTTTCTAACTCCCCATGTCAGTTTTATTTTTAATCTCTTCATTTAAAAGCCCATGTGTATTTGGAAGCTAGCTAAATCTTCTCATTTATTTACTTCTCTCTCAGCTTTATCTTTATTTTCTAGATTTGTTATGTTATGACTATTTCATTGTGGATTTGTGTTAATTGTGGCATAACAACATGAATGCCTTAATGTTTATTGTATTTATGTTTGTTCATCATGTAGGCAAAAGCTAAAGGGGTGGCAGTCGAACACACAGATGTATATCAACGAGTATACCACACCAAAGATGGGGTTGCTGTTAGTGCCCGTGTGCAAGATAACATGGTAAGCACAATTTGATCGAATTGAATTTTAGTGTATTTTGTGTTTGTATTTATTATAGTGTGTAATATGTTGTTTGGTTCTTGTGGGAAAATAAGATAGGATGGCAGCACTTTTGAATGACCAGGGCATACGACTACAAGGAGAGATTGGTAATGGAATCCTCTGGTCCAACAACGACGCGTATGCTCGGGTGATGGGTTGTCCAGAGTGCCCAAGATGTGTACGTAGGGTAGGTTTTGGAATCACTCCATCAGGAAGAAGTGGCATAAACTATTCACAGTCTACCTCGACTCTGTCATCAAGTAGAGCTCACCAAAGGATGTCAGAGTTGGAGACGAGTCATGAAGAGATTAGGAAGCAACTAGCTCAATCTAGGGAGGAACTAGCGAAGCATAGGGAGGAAGTAGCTCAATCTGAGGCGAGGCATAGGGAGGAACTAGCTCAATCTGAGGCAAGACACCAAACAGAAATGGCCGAACTGAGGATGTCAATGAAAAGCATGTTTGAGGAACTTAGCCAGGGGTTTCGTAATATATATCCTTCTTAGGTAGCAAACAAATGTTATTTAGCGAAACACTACTTTTTGCAATACATTGTTATGTGATATTAATACGATGCCTTTAATATATTTTAGGATCGCAATGCCTAATGGGAATGAAACTGTGAATCCTGAGGTAAAACAAAATTTCTCTAAAAACAATAGTCTACATATATACATACCATGCTATGATGGATAAACTGTGAACCTCAGTAGTCAATACAGGAGGAAAGAAAACTTTCTGTTGGTGAATATGTTATAAAATCTCATAATGCAATTGTATTATTATAATATAAGTTGATTCAAGACGCATTTCAAAGGTGACTACTCTAGAGTATCGCATTCTTATTTGCCACCTGAAACATGAAGAACACAGTTTCTTGGCATATTCACATCTCCATGACTAGACACATGCAAAATACGTAATGTAAAGGAACAAAGCAATAGCTCTCATTATCAATGTCAATAATGTATTGCTGAACTTGATTGAATTGGAAGTTTTGACTAGATTGTTTTAATGAATAGTTGAACTATTGCTTAGTCTTCCTCTCATGTTACTCTTTGTATTGTATTACGGTTTTAAATCCAAATGAGCTCTCCCTATTTCTAATTATCTAGGTATGTAGTCTCGCACCTATCATATATAATATCTTTCAATTTTCCCTTTCATTTTGGCATTTGAAAAGCCAAATCACTCCATAATTAGGCTAAAAATAATGCCAAATAATATATGTCTCATTCCCTCATAACATTATTTTGCCAAATTGCTCAATTGCCAGGCCTTTTCATACAAATGTGCATCTAAGCATTGCCGAATTACAATTTTGAATTCATGTTTAGAGTATTATTATGTATTGCAAGCAAAAATTTGGCAAATTTAACTTGACAAAGAATAATTTGTGCAGTTTTACCATGAACTGGACAAGAAAGCGTTTCCGTTCAAAATAAAAGCAAATGAAACTGAGGACATTCTAAGCATGTTGTAAACACAAACGTTTATATATATATATATATATATATATATTGTAAACACAAATGTTGCTGCTTGCTGCCTTAGTGTTTGAGGGCAGTTTAGAATGTAAAACTTAGCTTCTTGTATATTTTTTGTGATGTGCAAAACTTGTATATATTTTTTTGGCAATTTTGTGTTGGGAACTTGTATATATCTTTCTTGATTTGTTGTTGGGAACTTGTTCATGGAACCTGTGATGTTGGGATGTAACAGGAAGTTGTGATAGCAGGGAGTTGTGATGTTGGAAACTTGAATATATATAGCAGGAGGTTGTGATAGCGAAGGGGGGGGGGGGGGGTGAAAAAAAAACCTATAGTCGCGTTTTAAAAACGCTCAAATGTAGCTAAAAAGGCCACGTTTTTTGTACAAATGCAGCTATAGGTCTGAACTATAGCCACGTTTATAAAACGTGGCTATAGACCCCAACCTATATTTGCGTTTCTGAAAAACGCAGCTACAGGGCAGATATGAGCTGCGTTTAAAACACGACTATAGAACCCTTTTCAGCTACATTCAAACAACCTATAGCCGTGTTTTTAAAACGCGGCTATAGGTCCGTAGCCTTAGCTACGGTTATAAACACAGCTCAAAGCTAACCTAAAAAACGTGGCTATAGGTTTGACCTTTAGCCGCGTTTCTAAAAACGTAGCTATAGGCCCGAATTCATCTTACAAGGTTAAAAAACGCGGCTTTAGGTATGACCTTTAGCTGCATTTTTGGCCTATTGTTGCGCTGTTTAGGCCGTGTTTGTAAATGCAACTATAGGAAACGTGGCTCTATCCTATAGCTGCGTTTTTGGGGTCTATAGCCGCGTTTTTTAAACACAGCTATAGACCCCTTTTTTTTTTGTAGTGAACCCATTGAATAATACTTGGTAGGCGGATGTGATTAAGCAAGTCTTCTCTTACGCGGATGTTAATACAATTCTGGGCATTCGCCTAAGCTTTCGACGTTCAGTGGATCGCTTAGTTTAGGCATATACTCCAAAAGGTAACTTCACAGTGCGTAGTGCTTACAAGGTGGCCCTTTCTTCCACCTCTGGTCCTGTCCCTGAAACCTCAAATACACAGAATTGTAAGTCATTCTAGAAATCTCTATAGGGTCTCAATGTTCCAAATAAAATTAAGAATTTTGATTGGAAAGCGAGCAGTAATATTCTTCCTACAAAAGTGAACCTTTGTCACCGAAAAGTTATTGATAGTCCAATATGTGAGGCTTGCGGCTTGGAAGCTGAGAGTAGTGGCCACCTATTTTGGCATTGTGCCAAAACTCAAGATATTTGGTCTTTGTTTGCTCTTCCTCTTGACATGCACGGTGTGCACGTAGCACGTGGACAATGATGTACTAGAACTAATTATAACTATTGCTTGGTGTATTTGGTATAACAGGAATCAAGTTCGACTTAGGAAACCAACTCAATTGGCTGGTATGATTATCAATAAAGCAAAAGAGGTAATTGAAGAATTTCAAGTAGCAAATTTCACACCATCAAAGCCAATAGTGAAGGAAGCAGATTTATGGATCAATCCAAAGCCTCCTTGGTACGAAGTTAATACTGATGGATTTGTCTTTGCACAGCAACAGGTGTGGGAGTTGTAATCCGAGACAAAGAAGGTAGAGTTGTAGCTGCATTAAGCAAGAAGCTGCATTATCCCTTAGGACCATTGGAAGCCGAAGCCAAAGCTCTTGAGGAAGCTATCGACTTTGCTTAGGATGTTGGTATTCGAGATGCCCAGAAAGCGATTCACTTCTACTACTGATTCTATTTTTGAGTTGCCTACTTGTGGCCATCTCTAATATTGTTTTTGGGATTTGCCATAGGTTACAAGCTTTTCGATTTGTGCAAGTTTCCCATGTTAGGCGAGAAGGTAATAAACCTGCGCATATTTTAGCTCAATATGCCAAAGGGTTAGATAGTTTTGTAGCTTGGGTAGAGGAAGATCCAGTAATCATTGAGTCGGCTTTGGCTCAAGATGTATTGAATTTATCTTCATCTTAATAAAGTTACTAGTCTTTTCATCAAAAAAAAAAAGTTTTCATTGATTCTATGGCACATCAAGTTTGATAAAAATTCCATATAAAAACTATGAGTCTTGTAACCAAATTGATAGCTCTGTTATTTCCAACAAAGACATTTAAAGTTCAATTTCACCCCCAACTATTGATGTATAAAATAAAAATATATATACCATATTAAGAACCTCAACTTTTTTTTTTTTTGGTTGAAAANTCAAAAAAAAAAAAAAAAAAAAAAAAACAAAGCCTCTACTCAAATAGAGGACAACTCATTATCATATTTCAAAAAATAGCTAAACCTTAAAGCTAAAAATAAGTAGACCAAATCAATAAGACCAGGAAAAACACTGAAAAAAAAATTGCATCTGGGCAATAGTGAATTTTATCAAGGTAGTGCATTCTTCTCTCTCTCTCTCTCTCTCTCTCTCTCTCTCTCTATATATATATATATATATATTTACAATATTAAGGGGCATACTCCTTGCCAAGTTACACTAATGTAGCTTCCTCTTTGGTTGATGCAGGTCCCATGTAGCAACCTAGCATGCTAGGTTGCTACATTGGACTTGCATCAACCAGAGACAAATGAGAAATCCAATTCAACAACAAGATAAATGACAAAATCAAGTCAACAGCAGGTACAACAACAGAAAATGACAAAATCCAAAGTCTTAGGGTATAAAAGCTATTCATGCAAAACAACACTTTAGAATATATAGGATTGAACAAAAAGTTCAGCAGTATGTTACTCAAAATTAGATTTATATTGCAAATACTCTTAAACTGGTATGAATTTCTAAATAGCACCCCTCTGTTTCAAATCAATCCACTTGGGTATGTCAAACCCACTTGCAAGACTCAAAATATGAATTAAACAAATTTGAGCAAAAATTTAATTTACATTTGTAAACACACAAAATGTCCACATTATTCAAAAGCTCAAAATACAGAAAAATTCTTTTTGGTGTTAGTTATTATGACCCATTCCAAATTTTTTTTTTTTTTTGTCTATACCTTTGGATTGCCTTAAGGCCATAGATATTGCAATACTTTACACAAAATTTTCATATGAATTAGTTAAATAAAAAAAACAAATTTCAATACTGAAACAGAGAATAACCGTTGTTATTGTTGTCACCGGGGGAGTTAAATGGGATGGCGACACCATGTTCATGGTAGCTCCAAGCAACGAATCCAGGGACTTATGTGGCGACGGCGTGCATTGGTGAATATATGGTGGAGTGAAGGCATGGGCAAGAGGGAGCAGTGGGTTGAGGTTTGTATAATCACTTTTTTTGTGGATTTGGGATTGGAGGGAGGGACGGAGAGAAGAAGCAGTTTTTTTTTTTTTAAAACAAATTTTAATTTGAGTTTATTAATATCTTATGTGGCATTTTAGTGACATGGAGCATGCCATATCATTAGTTTGTAAAATATTTGTAAAGTAGTTTGTGTTGATAGCTTTATAAAACAAGAGTCCCACGTAATCTCCTATTTAAAAAGGAATAGAAGTCCTGGTGAATTGAGACTCATAACCTATATATATATATATATATAAACTCATAGGCGGTATGGTAGTATATTATACTCCTATATATATATATATAACAGATACTTCTGTGTAACAGGGCCGCCTGAAATAAAAGAGAAAATACTGTAATATTGAGAAAGCAGTCAGGGAGAGTTACCTGAAAAAGAAGAGAAAGTCACTGAGGGTGCAGTGAAGTACAAAAAAAAGGTGAAGCGAGAAAAATAAGGAGATTTTATTTTGGAATTTTCTTTGGGGAGACTTTTTGGGTTATTGAATTCAAACTATGAGTGAAAATATTTTTTTTTTTTTTTTTTTTTTTTTTGACGTTGAAGTGGAGGCTTTGTTGTGATAGAGGGCATGCCCCTTGATATTGTATTGTTGTATATGTATCTAGTTCGTGTTGAAGTAGGTTATGTAACAAACTCGAATTTGACCAAAACAAGTTACACTAAAAAAAAGAGTTATATCTCTATATATCCCAAATTGAGCATAATTTAGGACGTACAATGTTCTACAATAACAAAAAAATAACCCAAAAGATGGGCAATGTGACATCAACATAATGAGGATCAAACATATCCATCTCTTAATAACATAATTATAGAGCAAAGATATCCATCTCTTTATTCATGATTTGACAAAATTTGAAAGAAATTTCAATGAATAAAGCTTGACAAATTCAAGTTATACAGAAGCTATGGTTGTAAAGCTCAAAAAAAAATTAAATAAAAAAGAAGCCCTTGTTGTAAGTCACCGTCTGTGCTTTTGAAAAAAAAAAAAAAGGCTTTCCCCCCACACATGTAATACCACAATATCCATTACAAATGAAGAACCAAAACCACCCATTTCTAATATGCTGTGTTCACCACAAAAAGGAAAAGCAAAAATTTTGTCATCTTGATCAAGTCAAACTTAATTTTTACTGAAGTTGTCAGCCTCTTGATCCTTAAATTGATGCCTATGATGTTAAGCCTACATAAAGAACAAAAGAAAATGTATTAAATTATTTAGAAATCCACGTTCTTATAATTGACATAGTTAAATATACAATGCAATAACAATACTTGTAGCATACCCAAATGATTGAAGTTGTTTATATGACGTTGTTGTGTTCCTTAAACACTAAGTGGTCAGTATTTGGCCCAAGACATCCACTTCCCCAAAATTGAATTGGATGACCCTACAAATATAAATTTCATTAAACCAAAAAAAAGGTTAAATCAAATCTCTTAACAAGTATAAGATTGAATAAAAGTTAAGGAATTACTAATAGTTGGTGTATATTGCTTCCCAGAGTGCCAAAATATCTTGGGTTATTACTAGTTACCGCTCTTTGATTAGGAAGACTCTACAATCAAATTACATATATTGGCAAAAAATACAAATAAATAGTATAAAATGAATTATAAATGATAAACTATACCTGCATTTAGTTTCAAGGAAATAAAGGAGTGCCAAAATATGGCATCATATATATCCACCTCGAAACTTGACTTAGATGACATGATGTGCAATTGAAAATAAATCTTAAAAATTAAATGTCAATCACAGAGAAAAAATTATGCCAAAAAAAAAAAAAAAAAAAATCACATACATAAAAACTTTACCTAGAATTGGTTTAAACTAGAATTTGTTAACTGTAGCCCAACAAAACCATCTCCGATGGAGCTACAACCAAGGAAGTTGATACCGTACCGGTTGCATACCGGTATCAAAACATTAACGTTTCGTACCGGTTTAAATACCGGCCATACTGGCCATACCGGCCAATTTCGGGTAATACCGGGCGTACCGGCCAGTACAGAAATTTTTTTTTTTTTTTTTTTTTTTAAGTTTTGTAATTTTTGAATTTTTTTTAGGGTAGAATGGTAACTAATTTGCATAAACTTATTAGTATTATTTGTTTTCTTAGTATGCAATGGTAACTTTTAAGCTTTCTATTTTTTATATTGTGTGTGTGTGTGTGTGTTTTTTTTCTTTTCTTTTAATTGATACCAAAGTCTAAAACCATGAATAATTAGTTTTGAATTGATGAAATGTTATATGGTAAAATTTTATATTTATTATAATATATACACACACACATACATGTATATATTTATTTATAAATATAAAAAATAGCGGTAAACCCGAAACGGTACACCAGTATTGACCGGTATCCGAAATATATTGTACCGTTGGGCAAACCAGTACAGCATCCGGTACGGTATTGACTCCCTTGGCTACAACTATTTGCCTATAATAAAATGCAATCATGGGGTGGGGTGGAAGCAAATTGTTGATTTAGGATTTGAGACCATATAGGCAAGGAGGGAGGGAGGTAGAGGAGATGCAATGGGGAGGGAGGGAGGCAAAGAAGCTTGAGGGTTTTAGAAAGGTTTTGTTAGGTGATACGTTTTCTGTTTAGGAGGGTTTTTTTTTTTTTTTTTTTTTTTTTTTATTTTTTTAGTTTTTTTTAGTTTTTTTATGCCCATCAGTAGTTTTTGTAAATTTTTTAAAATTCTGTTTATAGTATTACTCTTATTTCTTTCACTTCTCATATTTTTTTTATTTTTTTTTTCTTTTAAAACAAAAAATATTATTTATTTTTTTTTGTTATTTTGACTGATTTTGTTTTTTTTTATATTTTCAATCTATTTTTTTTTTTTTTCTTTTATGATATAGTGTAGAAAAATATTCTATCTAAATTCCCCATGTTAACACCAAAAGTTCAATTTTTAATTTTGTTGTTGTTGTTAGATTTGGTATAATTGAATGGTTTTGAATTTTTCTGAAAAATAAAGTAAAAGAATGGAAAAATTGTACTCACCTCCCTTCTAGTTTGAAATAAGACACCCACCTCTTTTAGAATACAAACTATTTATATTAACCTCTTTTGGATGACTAAAAAGACTTTAAGGGTCTGCTTGGATATAGCTAAAAACTAAAAATACTATAGCAAAATAATTTTAAATGTGTGAATAGTACCGTGGGACCCATTTTTAAAATTTTTTCTGAATAAAGCGGTTGTGAGTCCCGTGTTCATGCACGCATGAACAGTATGTGAACAATGCTGAACAGTGCGTGAATAGTGAATTTGTCCCCCTTGAAACGCATGCAGCAAAAAAAAAAAAAAAAAAAGAAAAAACACAAACGCAAAACGCTAATCATCTGGATCCAAACACATACTAAAAATCTTCATTTTCCTGTTGTGGCTCCTTTAAATTGTCATCCATGCCACGGCCACCTCAAATAGGAAATTCATAATTTTTTGAGCTTTATATTTAGGGATTTTTTAAACCCGAATAGGATATTTTCAGCTATTCAAGAGAAGCCAGTGTAATTACAAGAGATAGGTGTCAGATGGAAATTGAGTGTAATAATAGAAAACCTCAACAATGGTTGGTGTAATTTTCCATTAAAACAAAAATCATACCATCTCAATGAGTGCAACATGGTAAATTTCTATCTCCATGAGGTATATATACTCCCTGCTTTGCATGGCCATGGTACTAGTTGGCAATGGCAACTCTCAAATTACCATCTTTCTGTCATTTAAATGTTGGATGCTTGGTGGATTGTTAGCTTCAATTAAGCAATATTTATGTTAAACAATTTATTTCGGTCTGTATTTTTTTCTTTTTTTCTTTTTGGGTTGAGAATCAACAATTTAGTTAGGCCTACTAAATTAATTGACTTGAATTATAGTTATTTTTTTTAATGGGAATTATACTATTTTAGGTTATCAAAGTTTTACAATACAAGCGGATGGCAATATCCAGAAATAAAATGACAATAAGATAATGCGCAAATGAGAAACAAGGCAGGGGTCTATCAAGAAGGTTCATTACCTACATTTTTTTTTCAAGGAACTGTTAGGCCAGTTTTCCTATATATATATATATATATATATATGTTGGGGCCATTTTTTTTGAGAAGTCATAAAGAAGAAAGAAGCCTAGCAACACAGACAGAAAAGAAGTTGGCGAAAAGATAGAAAATAAGAACCATTAAGTCCAAGCGGCAGGAATAATAGATTACAGGTCCATAAATTAAAAAAAAAAATTAAAAAATGGGCCTTGAGAAAGCAAATGGGCTCAAAAGAGCTCGAAAGAGAGAAATAGAGAATAGCAAACCCATGGGCAGTGTACGATGTGGAAAAGTAAGAATGGGCCACGGCAGGCCCAAAGCAATGCAAACAAAGAGAGTAGGGGATTGATGGCAGCTCCCAAAGATGAGTATATAGTAATTGGGCCAGGGAAGCCAATGAAGTTAGTAAAAGCCCATGGGGACACAAAGTTAGGAAAAGGGCCGAGGAAGCACAAGGCGAGCAAGCCCCTTCAATTTAAAAAATCCAACTGGAAGCCCAAGCCCCTGTTTTGAAACTATTAAGCACTGTGTCCCTATTTTGAAACTCAATTTTTAGAAAATCGAGTTTCCCATAGAACTCAATTTATGATTATCGAGTTCTAGGTAAGTTTTTGTAATGCTGGAGGAGCACCGTGGCTTTTTCCAATTTAAAAAATCCAACTGGAACTCGATTTTACTAAAATCAAGTTCCAAGGAAAAACTTACCAAAACTCAATAATCATAAATCAAGTTACATTGAATCGATTTTTAGAAAATAGAGTCATAAATTGAGAATCGATTTTTAAAAAATCAAGTTTCAAAACAGGAACACGATACTTAATAGTTTCAAAACATGGACAATTCGCTGGATTTTAAAAAAATAAGAGCAAAAGCCTATTTTTCCCGAAACAGTTGTGTGTTCTAGGTCTATTCATATTAAGGTAATCATCACATTATTAAAATCCTTTTCTTTTCTTTTCTTTTTCTTTTCTTTTTTTTTTTTTTTTTTTTTTGTTTCAGAGTATTCTAGATCCTAAATCTTTGATTAAAACCTAAGCTATGAAGTTTTAAGGGGAAAATGGTATTTGCTCCTAATTTACAAATTATGCAGCAAAATGCCCCTATTTTTGAAACTCGATTTAATAAAATCGAGTTACCATTAGCAATGTCAAGTTCTATGCATATTTTGCTATTTAAATTTTTTTTAAAATTTAAGTAGAACTCAACATTGCTAATGTCGGTTTCACTTAAAATATACATAAAACTCGATTTTAGGGATATCGAGTTTTACACAAAACTCAATTTGGTTAAAATCAAGTTTCAAAACAAGGGCATTTGCTAAATAGTTTCAAAATATAGGCATTTTGCTGCATAGTTTGTAAATTATGGGCAAATGCCCATTTCCCAGTTTTGGGAGCCTTAAACATGTTATTCTTACTACAAAGGCTACGTGGATGCTATTAGGTTTATTTCCATTTATTAGGATTGTATTAGTGTAAGCAAAATTTCATATCAAAAGTTTCAAATGTGTATTTGCATCAATTTCCATTTATCTTATTCTTGTGAGTTGCATTCAATCGAGTCAAAGGGAAAGAAAGGATGAAAGTTGAAGTTGTTGTGAAGATCTTGGTTGAGCAAAGTATGAAAATGTCAAGCGAGGGAATTAAAATTGACTTGCTTCCTAGTAATTTTTCATATTAGTATTTTTCCAAATATGAAAATGGTCATTTAACCATTGATTTGTAACCATTTATACTAACGAAAAATAAACCCTAATCATGGTAAAACGAAGATAGAGGCTCTTGTAAATTTAGAGTGAATTCTTTGTATTCTCACATACCTTCACCCTCTCTCTCCCGTTGATGAGAGGTAAATAACCAAAACAATGAGTGAAACCTTGAATGTCTTGGATTGCTGAAAATACAGAGACTTGTTGAAATCTTCAAGAGGAGATTATCAATAGAAACAAATGGTACAATCTATTGCTAGCAGGAATTGAAGGTTCAAGTGCATGCATATGCATTGCATAACTGGAGGTTTTGTACGTAAGTCGTTATGCAGTGCAACTATCCTTGTAGTGGATTTAATTTGTTTATTGAGATATGTCCTCGAGAGTTTTTTTTTTTTTTTTTTTTTGGTCCTTGGCGTGTTATACTCTGCAAAATCACATCATGTCTCTATATGTGTGTATAGTATTTTTTTTTTTTAATTTTCTATTGTGTTATCGATTGTGATTGAGATTTGAATTAACTTGTTCAAACACTAAATTAAGTTAACTTAGAAAAATGAATAGTAAGTTGTCGAAGGGGTCTAAACCTAGCTAATACCATTGAAGTTTCAAGAGATTAGATTTGTTCAGGTTTCGATGATTCTCCTTTAGATACACAAAGAGGTGTTAGCTAAGATATAAAGCTCTTGGCCTTAACTCGATACTCAGTTTGTATAATTTAGGTGTTAAGTTTTTTTTATTTCTTATTTTTTATTTATAAGCAAGTTATTAGGGAGTTATATGTTGATACTAATTAAATGCATCAATATTAAATTATATAGTAGTCTTAGGGTATATTAAATTATATTATGATGCTAGTTGGATTAACGTGCCTATTATGTATGAGGATAATTTGGTGAATCCTAAGAAATCTTCTCTGAGGCATTGGAAACGCATTATTAGGAATTCAAATAACAAAACTGTAAGTATAGTTACTACTAAACTTCCAAGTTTATCAAAGCGCATTTCTTCACAGTATGATTCTCTGGATTCTCACACTCACAAGAAGCAACTATTAAGTAAGGAAAGGCTTAGTTTATTGCATTCTTCAGGTGAAGGTAATCCTTCACCACTGAACCCACCATGAAGATTTTAAGCCTCAACTGCCGCGGGCTTGGGATCCCAGAGGTAGTCCAAGAACTTCGCTGTTTGGCGAACAAAGAAGATCCCAAAATTCTCTTTTTGTCTGAAACACGTCTTAACATGGAAGGTTTTCACAGATTAAAGAGGACTTTACAGGTTATGGATGGTTTTACAGTTCCAAGGATTGGTTTGGCTAG
Organism: Quercus suber; assembly: GCF_002906115.3. Lineage (NCBI taxonomy): Eukaryota > Viridiplantae > Streptophyta > Magnoliopsida > Fagales > Fagaceae > Quercus > Quercus suber. The sequence continues at coordinate 118,250 of NW_027070150.1, forward strand.
TGGTTTGGCTTTGTTGTGGCAAGATGGAGTGGATGTAGATATTCAAACATCTTCATCTCACCATATTGATGCTCTGATAAAACAGGGAGGTGTTGTTTGGCACCTTACAGGTTTTTACGGACATCCAGAAACTTCAAAAAGAGGGGAATCTTGGGATTTATTAAGGCAACTTCATCCTTCTTTTTCACTACCCTGGCTGTTGCTAGGTGATTTTAATGAAATATTACTTCCTGATGAGTACTGGGGTAGTGACAGTAGGCCATACAATCAAATTGCTGAATTTAGAAGGGCAGTAGAGGATTGTTTACTGGTGGATTTAGGTTTTAAAGGGCCAAAATTCACATTGTGTAACAGGCGCTTTGAAGGGAATTTAGTATATGCACGATTGGATCGTGGACTGCATAATCAAGAGTGGCTTCAGTCTTTTCCACAATCGAGTTTATCTCATATCCCGTTTGGGTTCTCAGATCATATGGCACTTATAGTGAAAGTTCAAACCATTCCTCAATTGAAACCTGCCAAAAAACATAGGTTTTTTCATTTTGAAGCTTTTTGGATGAGAGATCCTAATTGTGAAGATATCATCAAATCGAGTTGGGATTTATTATTTTGGGGCACTCCTATGTTCAAGCTAACTCAAAAAATCAAAGCAGTTAGAATGGCCTTGCTACAATGGGATGGTGGAAATGCCAGAAGTCTCATTAAGTCTATTGAATTGAAAAGATACTTATTGGCCAACCTTGAAACAGAATGCCAAGCAGAACCATCCAATCAACAGTTCTCTCAAAGACGGAATTCTATTAGAGCTGAATTGAATGAACTCATTGCACATGAGAATATCTACTGGCATCAACGAGCAAAAGTCTCTTGGTTTCAGGAGGGTGATAGAAACTCGAAGTTTTTTCACGCAGTGGCCTCGCAGAGAAGACGACGTAATGAGATCAATAAATTGATGGACTTTTCTGGGAATTTCTATTCTGACCAAACAGACTTAGAGAGAATTGCAGTTCATTATTTCCAAGAGATGTTTACAAGTGTTTCTACAGGATCCTATTCTCAAGTTATTCACCATGTTCACGAAGTGGTCACCCCGGAAATGAATAACATGCTGTTGGAAGATTTTACTCATGATGAGGTAAAGAAGGCGCTGTTTCAGATGAATCCAACAAAAGCTCCTGGTCCCGACGGTTTTTGCGATGAAATTAATTCAATGATGGGGCAATTCTGGTGGGGGCAAAAAAATGAAGAGAAGAAAATGCATTGGTTGAGTTGGAAGCATATGTGTTTAGCAAAGAAGGATGGAGGCCTTGGCTTTCGTGACTTGAAGAGTTTCAATTTAGCTTTACTTGCCAAACGGGGATGGGGGTTAATGCAGTGTCAGGACTCGCTACTTTTCAAAGTATATAAAGCTAAATACTTTCAACATGCATCCTTTCTTAAAGCTTCAGTTCCGACTCATTCTTCTTTTGCATGGAGAAGTATAGCTTGTGGGAGGGATTTGCTCATTCAAGGCAGTAGATGGAGGGTGGGTAATGGTTCTTTGATCGATATATGGACTGACAGATGGTTGCCTTTGATGACAAACCAGAAAGTATGTTCGCCTAGAATGATTTTACCAGCTGAAGCCACAGTAGCTGATCTTATGGATTTCTCAGCCCCACAACCGAGGTGGAAGGATTTCCTCATTGATTCTATTTTCTTTCCCTTTGAAGCATCACTCATTAAAACCATTCCTCTCAGTATTCAGTGACCTAATGATACTCTTATTTGGACCAATACCAGATCGGGAAGGTTCTCTGTTAGAAGTGCTTATTTTCTACAATTGGAAATTGAAAAACAATCCAATGCTTCTTCTTCGGCTACCACATCAGATCATACTAAGATTCATTCCTTTTGGAAAGGTATTTGGTCTTCTACAATTCCTCCAAAAATTAAATCATTTATTTGGAGAGCTTGCAATGATGGCCTTCCCACTCGGACAAAGCTTTTTGATAGGAAGATCTCCAACTCTTTCTCATGTGCCCTCTGTAATGATGAAGCTGAGACAAATAGCCACCTGTTTTTGGAATGTTCTTTTGCACAATCTGTTTGGTTGCAAACTCAATTTTGGAATGGTCTTTGGCTACCACAACCGATCAGTTTTATTGATGCAATGGAGGCTGCCTTAAACAACTTGAATTCTGCAGATTTTGACACTCTTTGTATTGCTTGTTGGATGATTTGGAACTGTAGAAACAAGCTGATATTTGAGAATAAACCTCCTTCATCAAAGGATTTATGGGCTCGGGCTGAACTTTACAGGTTGGAATTCATGGAAGTGCAACAAAAACCAAACCGGCTTGCTGAAGTGCAGAATATGAAGTGGCAGCCCCCAATTTCTGATTTAATTTATAAACTTAATCTAGCAAGTTCCCAAACAAAGAAGAACACTTCTGTTGGTTTTGGTTTTCTTATAAGGAACAATAAGGGTGAAGTGTTAGCGGCATCATGTCATCGTCTGCAGAAGCATTTAAAACCCCTCTGTACAGCAGCTACAGTGATGAGATTGGCTCTTTTGTTTTGTCAGAATACTAGTTTCTTTAAAGTGATGGTGGAATGCAACTTTGCGGAACTTGTGAATCTCTTGAATTCGGATAGAATATGCTGTTTAGAAGCTGCCTGGATTATTGAAGATATTGGCTTAATTAGAGATAGTTTTCCTTTTATTTCTTTTCATAGTATACCTTTGCGATGTAATCATGCTGCATTAGCATTAGCTAGTGCTGCAAAAGAGAATGAGGAGGCCATTGTTTGGTTAGAAGAATGCCCCTCTTTCCTCTTCCCCATTGTACAGAGTGATTTAATTGAATATAGTCTACTATCGTTTTCTCTCAAAAAATATAGTAGTCTTAGGGTATTAGATGTTGATATTAATTTTAGGTTTAATAGATTAAGTGTGTTGGCAACTCATGCCAAAAAAAAAAAATTGAGTTTTATTAAGTCCAAAGTGTTTTTTTTCAAGTCCAAGACGAAGATCTAAGTTACCACCGCAAGAAAAGTGCTCATGCGTTAACTTTCCTTTTCCAAAAAGCTTGATCGTACAAAGTTTCTCTGTCGCTAGAGAAGGGAGACTCTGAATTCTCATCTCTTTGTCAGTAGAAGTAGTTGTTCCTTTTTGGTAGACATTTGTTCCCTAAGGTAACAGAGTTACCGGTAGGGCTAGTGGGGTTTGTTTTTGTTTGGGATTTGGGAAACACTAGGATGGAAAATCTAATGAACAACTGGCGCAATCTGTCGCTAAACGATAGCGAAGGAGGTAAACTAGCAGTGAAGAAGGATCGAGCCTCCCATAAGCATATGATTGTGGCAAAATTCCTAACGAAAAGAGCTTTAAACACTGATGCGGTGATCAGAACTTTTAGTTCTCTTTGGCACTCAAGGAACGGGTTTAAGGTCCATAATGCAAGGGATCACACTCTGTTGTTTGTGTTTGATAATCCGGAGGAGGTCGAAAAAATCTTGGCAAGCGAACTGTGGAGTTTTGATAGGCATTTGGTCGTTCTTCAGAAACTGAATAATGCAGTTCCAGTACATGAAATGTCCTTAAACACAGTGTCGCTTTGGGTGCAAGTTCACAACATTTCGGTTGGTTTCTTGAATCAGGGTGTAGCTGAGGATTTATGCGATACAATGGGGACAGTAGATCGCAATTCGAGTGATGTGGAGGTTGAAAGAGGCAGTTTTGTCCGAGTTCGAGTATGAGTGGATATCTCTCTACCTCTTTGCAGGGGATGAGTCCTATCCATTGAGGATGGTGAAGAGTGTTGGGTGACGTTCAAATATGAACGTCTCCCTAATATATACTACTGGTGCAGGTGTTTGGATCACTCAGACAATGACTGCGAGAAATGGTTAGAAGGTGAAGGTATGCTAAAAGAAAACGATCAAGCGTATGGAGCGTGGATTAGAGCAACCTTTACTCTGCCGAATCGTAAGGCAGTGGTGGTTGTGTCGAGGTTCTATGAGGATAGGAAAGGGAAGATGCCAAAGACGTCTAAACTGGTGACTGGAAAACATTCATTGCCAGTGAAAGAAAACCGGGTAGACGTTACAAAGAAAGGGCAGTTTGAGGAAACAGTTACAATAGACACAAAGGAGCAAATTACGGATTCATTAATTGCATTGGGGTCATTAAGTACTGAAACAGCTAAAGGAGGCAATCACGGAATTAAAGGAGATTTAGTGGACAATCAGATAGGAATTAAATAAGGTCAAAATTTCAGGGAATGCAAAAAGTGGAGTTAATGATATTCACACAGAGACAGATTCAGACTTCCCAAATAATAAGGAGGAAATAAATGAAAGCGGCATTGGGGTTGTATCTAAGAAGGGTGTTGATCATGTGCCAAACCTTAAGTGAAAACCCTAATTTTATTAGGGAAACACACCAACCTGAGGTGTTTGAAAAAAATTCTGGCAGTGCACAAAGAGGGCAGACTTCAACCAGAACTTGGATTAGAATAACGAGACAGGCACAAGACTTGAATGATGGAGGAAATTGAGGGATTGATCATTGCATCAAACGATCTTTCATGGAAGTGGATAGGTGTGAGGTTCAGAAGAAAAGAAAGTTGGCTCCTTCCAATAGCAAAACGAATTTACCCCTTGAAGTTTGGGGGTAATTGGATTTTACACCCTGAAGTTTCAAAATTTGGATTTTAGCCCCTGAAGTTTGGAGTCTTTGGATTTTACACCCTGACATTTCAGAACTTGGATTTTACCCCCTAAAGTTTAGGGTTGTTTAGATTTTACACCCCAAAATTCTGAAACTTTAGAGTGTAAAATCCAAACACCCCAAAACTTTAGGGAGTAAAATCCAAACACTCCTAAAATATAAGGGATAAAATTCAAATTCTAAAACGTTAAGGTGTTAAAATCTAAACATTGTCAAACTTCAGGAGGTAAAATCTAAATTTTGAAACTTAGGGTGTAAAATCCAATCACCCCCAAACTTTAGGAGTGTAATTTGCAATTTACTCTAATTTTTTTTTATAACTTTTTTAATTTTTCATAAAAAAAATTTGTAAGATTGATGATTAATGTATATCTTAAGGGCATACATTAATCGAACCCATTTAATAAATAATAATATATTTCATAATCATATTTCATTTGTTATAGGGATAATCACAAATGTAATATGTACGACACTAGAATACCCTGGCCTACTTGGGCCTTGAGCTGCCGTAATGTCCAGGCCCATTTAGGCCTTATGCTCCAACCCAACATTTTGTCCATTTCACCCCTTGGCTTAGGCCTTAGACCACTCTAAAGCCCACCGGGCGGGCGATTTTCATCAGCACATACTACACCATGTCACCTGGACCGCACTCTACGAACCACTCCCCGAGCAAGGAGACGACTGTCCAGGGGTGTCGTCTCCCGACCACCTAGTAATGTTTAAGGGCGTATCGTTTCCAAGCAATTCTACTGAAGTGGGAACCAGTTTCAAAGCCACTCACACCACACCCCACTCTCACCTAAACGCCCACTTAGGGTTGATGGCATTGGACCTCTTCTACCACCAGCCAAAAGAGTAATCATGATTCTCCCACTAAGCTTGAGGTATAAATATGAGGAACTAAGGAATAGAAAAGGGTTGTTGAAAGGGAGAGAAGGCTACTGAAAATTGAGAGGAATAGAGTCGTAGGAGTGAGAGAGAGAGGAACTACCAAGGCTTGATAATTGTTGTTGGGTCTTTAAGTAGGAACTACCCAGAGTAGGAAATATAAAACTCACATTACAAATAGATTGTGGGCTCAAGGGAGAGCGAGTTAGTCAAACCCATTTTGGGTGCACACATAATATATATAATGTCATACCAAATGAAAACAATCCAGTTTTTCTCAATAATTCAAAAGGTAACAAAAACATTAATTTTTTAATAAAAATTATTTATAATATTTTGTGCATCATTAAAAAGTATATAAAATGTTAGGTTCTAAGGTCTTAGGATTTTATGTATTTAGAACTCTAATTTGTAATGTTGGCAAACCATGATCAAAACATTGTATTTAGTCTTATTTAGACTTGCTCAAAGTTGGTTTAATATTGTAAAGTTGGAATCGAGTGGCTACAGAAGTACTTAGGACTTTCGGCCTGGCTCGATCGATCGAAGAATAGACTCGATCGATCGAAAATCGCACAGGTTGATTTTTCTGCAGAATTTCCAACTCAGCCCTATTTCATTAAACGTTTAGGGTTTTATGTTTTTACCCTAGGTATATAAACTAAACCCTAGCCACGTTTTTGGAGGTTGTCCATATTGCTTTGTTACTCATACATTGCTGTTTTGTGTGAATCTCTTGTGAGATCTTTGAGGAGCTTTCCTTTACACAAAACTTAGGGTTTTCAAGATAGAGATGATTTCAACATCTTGAAGATCATTACTATTGCAACCATTGGAACTTAAAAGAAAAGCAAGCGGGGAGCTTGTAGCTGATTGAGGAATTCAAGAAAGAAGTAGTCCGTAGATTCGGAGCCTGCGCATGGTCGTGTCAGGTAGTTCTACTGGTGGGTAGCATTAGGAAGTCGAGCGGGGAGCTTGTAGTCCTTTTGTAAGAACTTCAAATCTTTCATAGTGAATTCTGTTATGCCTTGAGGATTGGTGGGTCAAATCCTTCCCAGGTTTTTACCGTGTGGTTTCCTGGGTGATCATATCTTGTGTTCATTTATTTGCCGCTGCATTATTATTCTTGATATGATTGTTTGATTGTTTTAACCTAGAATTACTTAATTTGACTAAGTAACAACTTGGCTAATTAATCTAGGCTACGCAATCTGGTTGTTTAAGGGGTCTAAATTCCTGTCAAGTGGTATCAGAGCAGGTAGCTCTTTTTGTTTGAGATTTTTAATCTCTGAGCTGATCCTTGACCCCTGTTGTCATGGAGCATGGACACTCTCTGTTTGTTCCTCCTCACTTTGATGGGAACAACTATGCTTATTGGAAAGTAAGGATGAAAGCATTCCTGAAATCCATTGATGAAAGGGTTTAAAATTTCGTTGAATACGGATGGGTGAAGCCCGCTACTCCTGTGAGTGAGTGGCAAACTTTTGAAAAAGAAGCAGCAAGCTTTAATAGCAAAGCTATGAATGCCATCTTTAATGCTGTTTCTATGGAGGAATTTAAGAGGATCTCTAATGTTGAGGTTGCTCATATTGCTTGGAAAATCCTCCAAACTGTGCATGAAGGCACAAAGGCAGTTAAGATAAACAAACTGCAACAATTGACTTCTAGATTTGAAAGCATTAGAATGTCTGACGATAAATCTTTTGATGAATTCTATGCTAAATTAAATGATATTGTCAATTCTGCTTTTAATTTGGGTGAAATCTATGATCAACCTAAAATTGTTAGGAAGATTCTTAGATCTTTAACTGAAGATTTTAGACCCAAAGTGACTGCCATCACTGAAAGCAAGTATGTGGACTCCATCCCTATTGATGAGCTTATAGGATCTCTTCAATCCTATGAGTCTGACCTACCTAAAGTGAACAAATCCAAATCAATGGCTCTTAAGTCAGTTGATGATGTTGATGGTGGTGGATTTGATGATGAGCTCTCTGCTACAGAGATTGCCTATCTTGCCAAAAACTTTAAGAACTTTCTTAGGAATACAAATAGAAAGGCAAGAGGTACTTACACTGCTGAACCTAGAAATTTTAGGAAGAATGATCCCACTAAGGTTAACAATTTTGAAAAACCTAGAGAAAATTTTGGTCAATCTTCTAATAACTCTTTGGGTCCTCAGTGTTTTGGCTGTCAAGGGTATGGTCATGTGAAATCTGAATGTCCTACATTCTTAAGGACTAAGGGTAAAGCTATGGCTGTAACCCTTAGTGATAATGAGGTTTCTGATGATGAGTCCGGTGGGACGAGGATGGAAACTTCATTGCTTTCACGGCTACTGCTATAGTCAATGAAAGCATATCTGTGAAGAGAACCCTTCTGATGGGGAACTCTCTGAAGATGCAGATCTTCAAGAGGCCTATAACAAACTTTGCAAAATTGCTGCAAAGGATGCTATGAAAGTTGAACTTGGCCTAAAGAAAATTGATTCTCTTGAGCTTGAAAAGAGAAATTTTCTTGTTAAACTGTTTGATGCTAATGAACTTTTGAATAATGTTAAATCTGAGAACATGCTTTTGCTTGATAAAGTTAGAACTTTGGAACATGATTTATCTGTTGCTAGATCTGCTAGTTCTAAACTTGATCACATGCTGAATGTTCAAAAGTATCCTTCTGATAAAACTGGGTTAGGATATGTTGAAAGCATCTTTGATTTTGCACCACATTCCACTACTTTTGTTCCTTCTTCTTCTTCTGAACCTTCTGTGAGTGAGGTTGTGAGTGAAACTGTCAAACCACCTGTGAGTGAGGTAGTTAAACCTTAGAAGTTTCACCACCTAAGAAGATTAGGGTAGACTTAAAAGATTCTAAACCTAAGGAGCCTACCAAATCTAAGGACAAGATGCATGGTAAACCTCTTGGGTTTGTCATTATTGTGGTAAGCTGGACACATTCTCCTAACTGTTACAAGCTTCAAGCTGATAAGAGAGCAAATAAACCAAAAGTGCCTTGTCTCAAGCACAAGATCCTATGGCATTAATTGGTGAATTGGTAAAGGTGTTAAACCTTTATTCCAATCCTGGAGTTGGGAATCACTCGAATGTGAATAAGAACTCCAATGCTCGTGGTGCATCTAAAAAGTTTTGGATGCAAAAGACTCGAACTAATTGAGTCTTTCTGACATGGTCCTTGTGCTTCATTGCTCTTTTCCTTTGTGACCATTGTTCTTTGGTTTTTGTGTTTTTGTTCTAGGACTTGCATTGCATTACATTCATGCATTTCATTCTAGGATTTATTTGTTTTCTCTTTTAATATTTTAAAAAAAAAAAAAAAAAAAAGGAAAAGGAGGAAGCAAAAATTATGTTTAACATGATGTTTCTTGGTTTTTGAAAACAAGGTTGGTCAATTTATTTACACATAATATGTCTTATGTACCTTGTTTAGCTTTGATGAGCTTATTTATTGCACTTTACTAGTTAAAGCTTTGTATGCATGTTGTGTGGGAAAGATGTTTATGGTGTTTATCACTTTGTCTTAATCTTGAAGTCACATGTTATTTGACTGTCGGACTTGATCCTTTTGAGAAAGGCATAAATAACCATCTCACCACTGTTCACTAGTCAATCATGAACACCTTAGTGCATATCATAAGATTTTGTGCTCGAGAAAGTGTAGCACATGCACAAAAAGAACATAAGGTGTAGCCTCTGTTAAATGCTTAATAATTAAAACTGGTGTGTACTATTAGGCTTGATGCCATTTCACATAATCTAATCTGGTGTGTACTATTAGGCTTGATGCCAAATTTCACCTAAATAATGGGGCAAAATACAAGAAACTTACATGATTGCAAGCTTTTGTTCTAGGAGATGTGGGAGTTATAGGATGTAACTCTTTAGGTGATAGTCTCTTTTAAATTCTATGTGATGAATTTTGTAGACTTTGTGATTGATTGCTATTCACATATCACCTCACATGTATCTCAAGTTTTTGCTAGTATCACACACTACACAAGTTACTCTTTGTTAAACATTGTACATGCTAGTGTGTGTGTTTTTGGTCTGACCAACCAAGTTTGAAAATATCTTGAGATTTATGCACAAGATATTTGTTGCTTGAGAAAATTCAATGAGAGAATGATTGAAATTTGTTTTGAGAAAATTGGGTTCAAAATTTTGGGTTTCTGAAAGAGCATTCCATCTCATACTCATGCATTTTGTTTCTTTAAGTTAATGCTTTGAGGAGTTATTTTCAAAATTAAGTTTGTGTTTTTCAAAACTGTGATTTTTCTAAAAAATGCAGTGAGCCTCTCCCATTTCGATTGATCTAGCCTATTTTTCGATCAATCGAAAAAGTGCTCTCATTTGTCTTAAAATGACTGTTTGTTTTGATCGATCGAATGTGATTTTCGATCAATCGAAAAGTGCTCTAGTTTGTTTCAAAATGACTGGTTCATTCGATCGATCGAATGTAATTTTCGATCAATCGAAGATCGTGGAAAAGCTTTTTTAAAAAGATCAGATCTGACTTTTTCAAACACTTTTCAAATCTTTTTCAAATTTTTTCTTTCTCTCTCTGACGAGGCAAGCTCAATAGTTGCATTTTTTGTCGTTTTCCTCCGAAGTTTTTGCAAAGAACCTCTTTCCTCAAGCCGGTAAGACTCTTTTGCCCTTCCTTTTGATTTTATTTTCATGATTTCATGCATAAATCCTTGCATTTAAGGGAGATTTTCGGACTTTACATTTTTGGGATTTTCTGTTGATTCAAGCCTTATTTTATGCAATTGATCATTGGGTTTTTATGGGGACACATCATAAACATGATTCTTACATGTTAATTTGATCAATTTTGAGTTTGGTGAAAAATTGAAAAATCTAGGGTTTGTTCTTGATCCGAATTGGGGCTTTTGTTAAATTGGGTAGAATTTGATGAAATTGGCTTGTTGTGTTGTTGTAATTAAGCATTATAATCTATGTGATGTGTTTTGTAATGCTCAATTCATCATTATATTAAAAATTTCAACAAGTGGTTTTCAATTTTTGGGATTTTTTATAGAAATTTCCTGTTTAAGCCAATTTTGTCAAATTACTCTCAATTAAACTTAATTGTTTACTGCATTAGATCATGCATCACAACATTTTATTGTTCATGCATCATATAGATTTTTGTTCTATATTCTTTATTGTGCTAATTTGCAGTCTGCCCTTGGTTTTGTTTTCTCTTGTTCTTTGTGGTTTTCACCTTGTGTCTCTGTCCTTTCCTTAGCACTATGCCTAGGAAGACTAGAGCCCGTAGGAATGTTCCTCACCTTCTCCTTCACCCCTCCATCCTTTATAGTGAGAAGTTTTCGAGTGAGAAAAACCAAGAGATTTTTGAGAAGCTAAACATTAAGAGAAGATATGGGCTGAGCGTTCTGTGTTGTTAGATGAACTCGATCCTGCCATTAGGGCAAATTTTGAGCGTCGGGGCTGGTTACCTTGGTGGATGTTTCTGATCCTCCTCCACCTTCTACCTTGATTAGAGAGTTCTATTCGAACATCTCTATCCGCATCTATGATTCCAACACTCTAGTAAAGAGTTGGATACGAGGCGTAGAGTACTCCATTACTCCTCGGATAGTGGCTGATGCTCTAGGGGTACCGTTAGTCCAGCATCTGTCTATCCATATGATGAGTCTCCTGAGATTAGCGATGTTTGTCTTACATCACTGGTACTACTGTCCATGGGGTTCTGATCCTCGGATCACTTCTGCTGAGCTCTCCAGGTTACATTATCTGTTCTTTAGGATAGCTTTCATTCTATCTGGCCCATTTTTCATGTTCACACTATTCCTCTTGAGAGGTGTGTATTTTGTACGCTCTGGTTACTGATGCTCCTATTAGTTTTCCCCATCTTTTTCTTCGTTCTTTGAACGATGTTTATAGGAGTTCATCTTCTGCTCATGCTCTTGTACATCCTATTTTCATTCATAGGATTCTTCTCTATCTTGATCTTAGTGGCTTTCCTTCCTCTGAGCCCGTTCATGTGATAGCTCCTATAGGGCGTCTTTTCTTAGACAGAAGGCCGCTCATCTTCGAGCTGGTTCTAAACACCCTAGGTCTGAGCCTCTAGTAGCGCACCTCCTCCTTCTTCTTCTGCAGGTCTTGCTGGTGAGGATATTCCTGATCCAGTTGTGTTGATGCTGCTGCTGCTGATATCCTCCACCTCCTTCGACCGACTTCGATGTTCGTCGTACTTTGGAGACTGTCATGACCGTTCAGGCGGCTCATGGTCAGATTTGGTGGACTTGCTAGATGAGTTTCGTGCTCTACGAGCTGACTTGGCGCGTCTTCATTCACCCTCACCACCTCCTTTTGATGGCGACTTGTGATTGTCCTGTGGCATTCCGTCACAAAAAGGGGGAGTGGAGTTTTGTCTTGTAGAGGAGTTTTTGTAGTTAGGGGGAGATTTTTTGCTTTGAGGAGCTTGTGAAGTTTTTAGATTGTATCTAGGTGCTTCACTTTGTATATCATTTTTGAGGATATTCATGTTAGGGGGAGTAACATTGATTGATATACATGTTATTTTTATTGATTCTTGTTGCTTTGTGATTCACTGCGTATTGATTTATATTTATGAGTTAATCATTCTTATATGTCTTTATTTTGTGTTGTGTGAATCTTACAAGAATGTTATACCTGTTGTTTTACTCTTTACTGTCACACATGCGTTTATGCGTTTGTTGAGTATTTCA
>NW_027070150.1:130890-197410 GCF_002906115.3 Quercus suber
CAGAAGTCTTGGGACTTTTGGCCTGGCTCGATCGATCGAAGAATAGACTCGATCGATCGAAAATCGCACAGGTTGATTTTTCTGCAGAATTTCCAACTCAGCCCTACGTTATTAAACTTTAGGGTTTTATGTTTTTACCCTAGGTATATAAACTAAACCCTAGCCACGTTTTTGGAGGTTGTCCATATTGCTTTGTTGCTCATACATTGCTGTTTTGTGTGAATCTCTTGTGAGATCTTTGAGGAGCTTTCCTTTACACAAAACTTAGGGTTTTCAAGGTAGAGATGATTTCAACATCTTGAAGATCATTACCGTTGCAACCATTGGAACTTAAAAGAAAAGCAAGCGAGGAGCTTGTAGCTGATTGAGGAATTCAAGAAAGAAGTAGTCCGTGGATTCGGAGCCTGCGCATGGTCGTGTCAGGAAGTTCTACTGGTGGGTAGCATTAGAAAGTCGAGCGGGGAGCTTGTAGTCCTTTTGTAAGAACTTCAATTCTTTCATAGTGAATTCTGTTATGCCTTGAGGATCGGTGGGTCAAATCCTCCCCAGGTTTTTACCGTGTGGTTTCCTGGGTGATCATATCTTGTGTTATTTATTTTCCGCTGCTTTATATTCTTGATATGATTGTTTGGATTGTTTTAACCTAGAATTGCTTAATTTGACTAAGTAACAACTTGGCTAATTAATCTAGGCTACGCAATCTGGTTGTTTAAGGGGTCTAAATTCCTGTCAACTTGGGACCCACTCCGAAGTAGTTCAGTGTCGTCTATTATGGACAGGTTAAAGAAGGGTCAAGACCAATTACATAGGTGGAATTGGGTGTATGAGAATGTAAACAAAGTTCTTGGGCAGAAACAATCCAATCTTCAGCAACTAGAGGCTTCAAAATGCATTAATGAGAATGCGAAGGAGATTCGAAATCTAATGGCAGAGATAAATGAGGTCTTACTAAGGGAGGAAATTATGTGGAATCAAAGGTCTAGAGTGCTCTGGATTAAATGGGGAGACCAGAATACAAAGTTTTTTCACGCCATTGCTAGCCAAAGGCACAGGAAGAATAGGATCTTGTGGTTGCAAAATTCAGAAGGAGTGTGGCAGGAAGATCAGGGGAGAATTGAAGGCATAATATTAGACTACTTTGCTGCCATCTTCAAGTTAGACCATCCAACCAACTTTGAAGGCAGTCTAAGTGCAATCAACAGCCGGGTCTCAACTGAAATGAATGAGGAGTTGGTAGCAGAATTTAAGCCTGATGAAGTAGTGACAACACTCAAGCAGATGCATCCAACAAAATACCAGGGTTCGGAAGGTATGTCTCCTATTTTTTATCCAAAATATTGGGATATAGTAGGTTCTTATGTTATAAATTGTGTTTTGGATGCGCTTAATGTTGGTGTACTGCCAAGTGGTCTTAATGAAACTTACATATGCCTTATTCCAAAATTTAAGAACCCCCAAAAAAATTACTGAATTCAGGCTGATTAGTTTATGCAATGTACTTTACAAAATCATATCTAAAGTTCTAGCTAACTGCCTGAAAAGAGTCCTTATAGCAATAATCGATGAATCACAGAGTCCCTTTGTTCCTGGGAGACTTATAGCAGATAATGTGTTAGTGGCTTTCGAAACAATGCACAATATCGATCAAAGGAAGAAAGGAAAGGAGGCCCTCATGGCCATAAAGGTTGACATGAGCAAGGCCTACGATAGGGTAGAATAGGTATACTTGGAAGCAATGATGAAAAAGATGGGGTTCCATTATAAGTGGATATCCCTCGTGATGATGTGCGTGACAACAGTGACATACTCTTTGTTGATTAATGGAGAACCCAAGGGTATAATTACTCCTTCGAGGGGACTTTGGCAAGGAGATCCCATCTCTCTATACCTCTTCCTACTCTATGCGGAGGGTTTGACTTCCATGTTGAAGAAGAAAGAGGTAGCGGGGCACATAAAAGGAATTGCAATTTGTAAAGGAGCCCATAGAATCTCCCATTTGTTGTTCGCAGACGATAGTATAATTTTTTGTAAAGCCACAGTTGAAGAAGGGCGTAGGGTATTTAAGGTGTTAGAGGACTATGAAGGTGACTCGGGTCAAAAACTTAACAAGGGGAAGACTTCCTCTTTTTCAACAAAAATACTAGTAAAGAAGTCCAAGAACGAAGTGAAGGGTCAATTCGGAGCTTAAATTATAAAACACCATGAGAAGTATTTGGGGTTGCTGCCACTAGTTGGGAAGGGGAAAAGGAAAGCTTTTAATCACATAAAAGAACTTGTAGGGAGGAAAATTGCTGGGTGGAAAGGCAAACTTCTTTCTAATGCGAGGAAAGAGATTCTCCTCAAAGTGGTAGCCCAAGCCATACCCACCTACACGATGAGTTGCTTCAAACTTCCAGAATCTTTGTGCAAGGAGTTGAATTCCATGATGAGTATTTTTTGGTGGAGGCAAAATGACAAAGAGAGGAAAATGACATGAATCTCTTGGGAAAAATTGTACACACCAAAGATGGAAGGGGGTATGGGTTTTAGGGACCTAAAAGCCTTTAACCTTGCCCTCCTTGCCAAACAAGGGTGGCGGATTTAGCAAAATCTTGGCTCGATGGCCCATAGAGTCTTTAAGGTGAAATACTTTGCCAGTAATTCCTTTAAGGAGGCGCAGTTGGGTAGTAAACCATCTTTCGTGTGGAGAAGTATCATGGCAGGCAAGGATATTATCGAAAAGGGTTCTAGATGGGTCATTGGCAATGGGAAACAGGTACACATATGGGAGGATAGGTGGATTCTAACACCAGACTCTTTCAAGGTGGTCAGCCCGAAGGGTTCTTCAAAAAATGTGGTGTTGGTATCAGATTTCATTAATATAGACACTAGAAGTTAGGACATTGCCAAGGTGAATAATACCTTTCTTCCCTTCGAAGCTCAAGTGATTTTGGGAATTCCTATTAGTCATCGGCTTCCTAATGATTCCCTGACACGGGCATGGAGCCCCAATGGATGTTTCATTGTCAAAAGTACGTACAAAGTAGCCCAAAATAGTATGCAGAAGAACAACGGCCAAGTAGATAGGAGAGAAAGTTCAGATGGGTCAAGACTAAGAGCACTATGGAAACTAATTTGGAACCTGAATTGTTCAAATAAGGTCAAACACTTTATGTGGAGGGCTTGTAAGAATATTCTGCCAACCAAATACAGACTTAATCTAGAGGGATTAGGGTTGCAGTCAGTTGTGATTTGCGTGGAGGAGATGAAACTTAGGGTCATATTTTGTGGGTTTGTAAGGCAGCAAAAGAGGTGTGGAGTGCAACAAATCTGAAGCTTCCCTCTCTACCTGATTCCCACTTGGATTTTTTGGATATTATGTGGGAAATTAAGGAGAGATGCCCGGTGGTCGATTGGGAGTTGCTTGCTATTACAACTTGGAGCTTGTGGAACAATAGAAATAATTTAAGGCATGGAGGCCAAATCAAGCAGTTTGACATCATTGTCAAGGAGGCAGCAGAGTATGCGAAGGAAGTAAGACAAGTTCAACGAAATCCAACTCAATCCCCCTGCTGGGAAGCCCCCTTGGACCCTCTAGACCGGGTTGCTATAAAATTAATGTAGATAGAGCTGTTTTTAATGAGTTGGGGGGGCTGTGGGGTGGGTGTTGTGATCAGAAATGAGAAAGGCCAGCTGATGGGAGCGATGAGCAAGAAGTTTGAGTTATCGCTGGGAGCACTTGAGACTGAAGCTAAAGTAGCAGGAAAAGGAGTTTAGCTGGCTTGGGACCTGGGACTTAAAGATATCATGCTTGAGAGCGATGCGCAAATGGTGGTGAGTGGTTTGAAAATAATAAACTCAAGCCCAAGTTTCATCCAGAAGCTAGTTGAAGGACTTCAAGTGGGGATGAGGCAATTTAATTCATGGGAGGTAGGCCATGTTAGTAGAAACAGCAATGTTGTAGTCCATCTATTGGCTAAACATGCCAAGGGGTTTAATGAATGTATCATATGGGTGGAAGATATTCCCCCAGTTATCTTGAACCAAGTTCATATTGATGTAACCAATTTGAATTTCCATTCTGATTAATGAAAGTTTAGCATATGTTGTGTATCAAAAAAAAAAAAAAAATTTCAATCATATGATTTATTTTTTTAGAAGATTCAATCATGTGTTCATTGGCCAATGCAACCACAATGTTAAATTTAATTGAAGAATCTATGTTAGGTCATCAAATAAACTTTATAAGAGTATATAATTTTTAATTATGTACTTAATTATTTTTATTTTTTGTTTTTTTTTTAATTATTATATACTTAATTATTTTAATTAAAAAAAAAGTTTGGTCATGTCAACTGTGGTGGCTGGCACTAAGTGTCTCCTTGTATCGGTGTATCCTACAATGGGGTTTTGCCATATGGCTAAAATAGCTAAGTCAAAAACATCATGTGGCTTGATATATGTCGCTCTAATTAGTTTCACACGTTCGAAATTTATGATAAGTATAAACTACTTCAAGCCCATTTTACTACTTCCAACTTATTTGAAGCCCATTATTACCCATTCTACTTCGAGCCCATAAGAAATTACTCACAATCCATTTCACTTTCAGCCCATTTAACTACTTCCAACTTTTTTCAAGCCAATCCAATTTTTTTTACCTGAACTCATTATTAACTAAAGTATATGCAAATCTTAACATATTTTAAAAAATTGTTCCTTTTCGATATATTTTTATAATAATTCGGCCAATTTTTATGATTATTTGAAAAATATATACGTAAAATAAATTTGTTATATCATAATAACAATAATTAATAAAACTAAGTATATAAATAGGTTGACAAACTACTTAATAAAAAAATAAAAAATAAAAAACTAAAATGCACAAATTAATAATGAATGATTTACAAACTCTACCACGCGTTATCTTTATAAAAGCATTCTCATCTGATTATATAAAAATAAAAAATAGACGACATTGTAGATAAAAAGAAAAAAAAAAGCTTCATCCAATTATTTATTTTGTATAAAATTATACACAACGGTACAATGCTTATATAAATACACACAAGCACTGTAGCTTGTGTGAAACATTTCCCCAATATTTTATTCACTCATTCTTTCTCCTCTTAACAAAAAAATCAAGACTCCCTCCCTCCCTCCCTCCCTCTCTTGTACTCTCATCATATCGTGGTTGTGGATGAGGCGGTGTGGGTCTCGGCATAGGTCGTAGCACTGGGTTGTTGGCTATTGGTGTGGGTCGTGGTCTTAGATCAACAATGTTAGGTTTGAATTGCGATGGTTGGTGGGTTTGGGTGAACAACGAGGATCAACAATGCTGGGTTTGTGGGTGTTGATAGTGCTGGGTTTGGGTTGGTGAGATGATCGGGTTTTGCGATTGGTTGATTGGGTTTGTTCAGAAAGAAAAAGATTGTTTTAATATGATGTATCCAAAATGAGAATGAGACGTAGGATGTGTTGTAAAAGTAGTTATCCAAAATAGAAAAAATAGTTTTGAATGGTCTAAAATTGTTATATATATATATATATATATTTACATAAATGCTCTAAGGTTTTTCAAGGGTAGACATGAATTCAAAAAGGAACATTAATAGGGTCAAACTTAGATAAATACATTTATTATATATTTAATTTTTTTTATACAAGATAAAAATTCTATTATACAATAATCTAAGTATATATGTGTGTAAAACTCCCTCTTGGAGACTTGAATCCAAACCCCTTGCCCTTCACATCTCACATCCCACATCCCACATCCCACAAGTACTTATACTTGTGAAATGACAATCACACTAAGAGTGCGTGGTGGTACTTATTTTTTTCTTAAATAAGCATATAGTATATGTTAATTTTTTTTTTTAATTTTTAAAATACGATAGTTGGAGGTCGGAGAAGTTGAAACCTGAATGTCTCCGTTGAAAACACCGGAAAGTGCCTATTAAACCACAAAACTCTTAGAAAATAAGTAAGCTATGGATCATCAAGTTTTGATCCATGATCTTCGTATTTGGTAAGAAAATGAACAAAAAAATATTCATACATATTAAGGTATTTTGAAATAACTACAGTAAAGTATTCTTAAATATAGGGGAAAAAATAGAGAAAAAAAGAATGAAGGAGGTTTCATTACACACCAACAAAGCTAGCAAAATATATGTAATATACTGCACGTATGTATAGGGGTGGCAAAATTTGACACGATCCGCGAACCCGACACGACTAACCTGTTTATAAACAGTTCATGGGTTGAGGCTAAATGGGTTCGGGTCATATTCGAGTCAACACGACTGACCCGTTTAATAAACAGGTTGTGTTCGTGTTTAACATGTGAACCCGTTTGACCTGTTTGACCTGTTTAGATAATAAAGGTATTAAATTTTGTTATTATTGCTTAATTTTTGTTGTTGTAATTATATGTTTATTATTATATTTATGATTGTAATTGTATTTTAATTTTAGATATATAGAAATTAATAATAGATTATTTAGATCATGTATGACCTATTAATCAAACAGGTTTAGTATTAATTTTTACATGACTTATTAATTAAACAGGTTAAACGTGTCGGGTTGGGTCAACCTGTTTAATAAACAGGTCGGGTTAGGTTTGAGGATTCTTGACATGTTTACTAAATAGGTCGGGTTCGGGTCAACCTATATAGCAGAGTACTTATGGCTCGACACGACACGAACCCGACCTGCGAACACGAATTGACACCCCTACATATGTATATTGATGAAGCTGAGAAATTCACCAGTGAGTCACACGATGTCTGCGCGCTCGAACGTGAACCTACACAATACAAAGAAGGAAACCTAACAGAGAGCACCGATGTGGTGTCGGCCAAATACCCTCCGAAGGTTAAGTCAGAAATATTCTCACAACTCTAGAGTGCTAGAGAGGGTAAATAATACGTATCTTGATTAGTGAGGGTATTGGGGCTTTTATAGTGGTCGAAAGTTTTCCCTCTTTTCCTTGGAGTCGAAGTCCTTTCTTTGTAGAAATCATCTTTAAGAGTCCAAAACGTGGTGGACAAGTTTTCTCCTTATAGGGAAGATCTCTACCAATATACGTAAATTCTAGAATCCACTTTGCACTAGGATTCTGTTTAAGGTTTTCCGAGAATGGGCCACAAGTATTCCCATTAAGAGGTTCAGCAGGCCCATCCATAATTAGCCCGTCCCGTCACACTAGGTATCGTAGCCCATATTTCTTCCCTTTCTGTTGCCCCCTCACCTGATGGGTCCGTCATACCTGTCAGAGAATACTCCGTTCACTCTTATACCCGTCGTCTGCAACATCTTGCTCATTCCGAATTTTTGGTAAGCAATCTTCTATCCGTCCTCTTTTAATTTTCATTTACTTTTTAATACTCTTTTTTTAGACTTTATGCCCCCATCGTTCTTTCCAAACCCGTCAGAGTCTTAGGTTTTGTCATTACATGTAGGCCATGTCTAGTGCGTCAAGTAATCAGTTGGTCATCCATGACAGGGCGGACTACGAAGAGGTATACCCGTCAGGTCCCAAAGACCAAGATGCTTCGAGCGAAGAGAGTAGTCCGTCTTCATCCTCCCCATCCTCAACAAATGAGGGCTTGGAGATGATTGAAATACAAGAGGGTTCAGCTAACGACGAAGAGTCGATAGTTAGATCCGTCGTGGGATCTGATGGACTTAGGGAGTTCGTCATGCTTCCAGAGTGGACGGTACATGCATTTACATCCACCATTAAAGAACCTCACTTTAATACCCTTAGGGCCCGTTACCAAATCCCAGATCACATCCCACTCCGTCTACCCTATATGTCAGAAAAATGCTATTATGAAGGAGTGGACGGCGTAGGGGTGTACGAACAGGTGCTCAAGGCCGGCCTAAGATTTCCTCTAAATTCACTGCATTGTGAACTCCTTAAATACCTAGGTATATCCGTCAGCCAGGTATCTCCTAACGCCTAGAGGGTTTTTATAGCAATGGAGGTTCTGTACGAAGCTATGTCGGATGGTAGGAGAAGGCTTACGATAAGGGAGTTCCTCCACTGCTACCGTCCAGACGAGATAGATAAATCAAGGGGCATGTATAGCTTTGTCCCTAGGAGACCCGTCTTAAAAGTTATATATGAAACCCCAGACTCAAATAAAGACTATAAGAGCCGCTATTTCTTCGTCGAAGGAGACGGTTGGATGTGTCATCCAGGGAAGACGGACTTCATGCCCGTCGACACAGTTTGGGGCGTTTTAAACCAATCTGGTATGGCCCGTCGTATAGAAACGATTAAGTGTAGTTTATTTAATATTTATTGCATTTTTTAACGTCCGTCTTCTTTGGCACAGTTCGACGGCATCCATAGATCACTCTCGAGGAATTCAGCTTCCTTGAGAAAATTTTTGCAAAGACAAAACCTGAGGAACGGACCTGGGCTAAGCTTGTCAGTCTCAACACCATTCATTTGTATTGCGAGAGGCCTGAGCCAACCCCAGTAGCACTTAAGTACGAGAAGCGCACCCGTCAATGTAAGTCCGTCGCCCTCTTTATCTTTTTTTTTTTTTAACCCGTCTACCTCTTTTAGAGATGGAGGATGCTAAAAGGTGAGCAGCTATCAGACTTCAAGCTGCAAAAAACAAAGAGGCTGGAACGGACCTTATGGGGATGGGCTCCAGCAAACAAAATCTTAAGAGGAAACTGCCCATGAAGGGTGACTGTGCACCCAAACAGCCCAAGGTTCCCTTGGAGCCAGTCATTGGCTTGATGGCTGGAGGGAATAAGATGGTCACCCCGGTTAAGCATGGGGCTGGTAAGGGCCTAATGACGGGTCCGTCCGGTAGCCAGAATAAGCCACCCGTCCTACTTCTTGAGGACTCGAAGTATGCTCTTGAGAGGCTGTCGTCCATTATTACTACTGACGACTACGAGGACTTGGGGAACCACTCGACGGAGGCGATGGGAGAGACGGGCCTCTTCAATATTGCACAGGTAACTCATCCGTCGTTATATGGTCCATCCTTTCACTCCACTTCTTTTTGCCTTTGATATTTTACTTATGTTTTTTGTTGTCTTTCAAGCCATGATCATGATGAAGGGCATGATGGGACGGTGTCTTAACCATGAGACGACCATTGGCCGTGTTCGTGAGAAGGCCAAGGCGTTGGAGGACGAGTTGCTTGAGCTTAAGGCCTGGAAGGTCGTCCAGGAGAAGAAACATAAGATGGCTGAGACGGCTCGGGACGAATGTATCAAGCTGACGGATCATCTGAAGAAGGCTTTGGAGGAGAAAGACGATGAGGTCCATCAGGCGAAGGAGGTTGCGATATGCGAGTATCGTGACTCCGATGCCCTGATTGCGGAAGTGAGTCTTGCCTATAACGACGGTTTTGATGATGCCCTTCGTCAGGCGAAGGCATTGCACCCGAAGGTGGACTTGTTCGCCGTCGCTATCACTACCCCCGAGCCATCACTTGTTCAACCCGTTCAGTTAGAAGATACAGACGCTTTCTTCGACGAGAACCTTCCTGTTCGTGAAGCTCCTGCAGACCAGACTATTGGTGAAAGCTAAGCTAAGGATGCCCAAGACTGTCCTGTTGAAGAGAGAGACTCCAGTGGAGGATTTGTAATAACTTAGCTTCTTTTTTTTTTTTTTTTGGTTTCAAGTGTAGAACAATTTCTAACGCCTCGTCATGTTTTGGGGTTTTTGAACATAGTTCGTTCTGGTTCTTTTTCTTTGTATGTTTGTTAAACTCTACAAGGTCCGTTGACCTTTATTTTATTTTTGTGAAATGCAGTCATTTTACTTTAAGTATATCTAATGTTATTAGATGGACTCTGTTCAGTTTATGTGCTTCGTCCATTCTCTATTTTATTTTTATTTTTGGGGGACCATCCGTCCAGTCTTGCGGACTCTACTTCTTATCCGTCCATTTATCGTTCATCAAATGGGTTGTCATCCCATAGGATGATTCATCCATTCTTTGGACTTTAGAATTACCACACGTTTAGAATGGTCCGTTCAGTACGTGGGTTTAGCTTTTTGTCTAGTCCCTTGGATCTTAAGAGTTATCATCCGTTCAGGATGATCAATCCAACTTATGGACGTTATTTCTTGTCCGTTCGTTATTTGGACTTCAAGAGTTATCCTTTTAGGATGACTCGTCCAGCTTGTGGCTTGGATTTAAAGCGTTATCATCCTTTTAGGATGATCCGTCCAGCTTGTGGACGTTATTTCTTGTCCGTCCGTTATCTGGACTTTAGAGTTATCATCCATTTAGGATGATCCATCCAGCTTGTGGTTTGGACTTAAAGTGCTATCATCCTTTTAGGATGATTCGTCCAGCTTGTAGACGTTATTTCTTTTCCGTCCGTTATCTGGACTTTAGAGTCATCATCCTTTTAGGATGATTCGTCCATTCTTTTGGACTTAAAATTGTTATTATCCTTTTAGGATGATCCGTCTAGCTTATGGACTTAATTTTTCTCCGTCCATAGTTAACAAACATAGTCAAGTCTGAATATTCCTCGTATTAATTAAACGAAAACCATATGTTTGTAATAAGTAAAAAATGCCTGCCCTCTTAGGCTTAAAAAAGGTACTTAAAGAACTGATTGAAATAAAAACTAGGAAAATGAAAAACAAGAAAAACGGGGAATGCTGATGTTCTTCATATCTTCACACCATCTCTACTAGTAGTATTTCCGAAGGTGCTCCGTGTTCCATGGGTGCTGTAGCTTCCGTCCGTCCATGGTTTCGAGGTGGTAGGTCCCTTTCCTCTGCCATGACGAGATCTTGTAGGGTCTTTCCCAGTTGGGGCCAAGTTTTCCTTGTGAAGGATCTTTAGCTGCTCCCATCACCTTCTGTAGCACAAGGTCTCCGATCTGAAAATCTCTGTGCCTGACATTGGAGTTGTAATATTTTGCCATGAGATTCTGGTATCGGGCCAACCTCTGCTTTGCTGTAGCCCGGACTTCGTCGATTAGGTCTAGCTGTAGCTGCAAAGCCTCTTCGTTCTTATCGTTGTTGTAGCTCTCCACCCGATAGCTTGTAAGCCCTATCTCTGCTGGAATGACAGCCTCGCTTCCATATGCTAGTCTGAATGGTGTTTCTCCAGTGGGCGTTCTTGCCGTAGTACGATATGCCCATAAGACACTTGGTAGCTCGTCAGGCCAGATGCCTTTTGCCCCCTCGAGCCGGGTTTTGATGATTTTGAGCAGGGACTGGTTTGTGACTTCGACTTGCCCATTGGCCTGTGGGTGTGCGGGTGACGAGTAGTGATTTCTGATGCTTAGTTCCAAGCAGAAATCTTGGAATGCCTTGTTGTCGAACTGTTTTCCGTTATCGGAGACGAGTACCCTTGGTATCCCGAACCTGCATATGATATTTCTCCATACAAAACTTCTGATGTTCCTCTCCGTGATAGTTGCCAGGACTTCTGCCTCCACCCACTTAGTGAAATAGTCGATCCCTACTACTAGAAATTTCAGCTGTCATGCAGCCGTCGGGAGAGGGCCCATGATGTCTAGTCCCCATTGGGAGAACGGCCAGGGGGCCGTCATGGGCGTCAGCTCCTCGGTTGGTTGCCTGATTAGGTTGCTGAACCTTTGACATTTGTCTTAAGTCTTGACGTAGGCTTGTGCGTCCTTCTGCATTGTAGGCCAATAGTACCCTGCTCGGATCAGTTTGTGTACTAATGACCGTGCCTCCGAATGGTTTTCGCAGATACCCTCGTGGACTTCTCTCATTACATAGTCTGCTTTTTCGTGGCCTAAACACCTTAGGTATGGTCGTGAGAACCCCCTTTTGTATAAGACATCATTGATCATTACAAATCGCGAAGCTCGGACTTTTAGTTTTCTTGCTGTGTCTCTGTCGTCTGGAAGCGTGCCTGCCTTCAGGTATGCTATTAACGGCGTAGTCCAATTGTTTTCAGGATTTACTTCCTGCACTTTTGCTCTTTTGTCAATGATTAAGGAATTTTGGATGAACGACAATACCTGATCGGGGACTGTCATAAGCTCTGCGGAGGTGGCTTTTGCAAGACGATCAGCACATTCGTTCTCCTCCCTTGGGATTTGGACGAATGTGACTTGGAGGGTGCCGATCCGACTCTTGACCTCTTCCAGATATTTCTTCATCTTTTTCCCCCTACACTCATAGGCGCCGCTAATCTGACCGATTATTACCTGCGAATCGCAATGTACAACCATGTCCTCGGCACCTGCTGCCCTTGCGAGGTCTAATCCTGCCACCAACGCTTCATACTCGGCCTCATTATTGGTCGTTGGGAAGTCCTGCCGAATCATACACTTGATTTTCTCTCCGTCAGTGGTTTGAATTAATACTTCGGTGCCTCCAGCTTTCTTGTTTGAAGATCCGTTCGTGTGGATGTTCCATTGTCTGAGGGTGTATGCCCCCTTGTGCTCCGTTTGGGTGTACTCGGCGATGAAGTCCGCCACTGCTTGTCCCTTTATTGCAGTTCGCGGTCGATAATGTATGTCAAACTCGCTCAGCTCTATCGCCCACAGGGCCATTCGTCCGGCAGCTTCAGGGCTACTCATTGCTCTTTTTAAGGGCTGATCCGTTAAGACGATGATAGTATGGGCCTAAAAGTACGGTTTGAGCTTTTGGGCTGCGGTTACCAGTGCGAAGGTGAGCTTCTCCATCTGGGGGTACCTTTCTTCAGCCCCCCGAAATCCCCTGCTTATGAAATAGACGGGTCGCTGAGTTCCTTCCTCTTCTCTTACTAAGGTCGCGCTTACTGCTACTTGCGAAACTGCTAGGTACAAATACAGGTCTTCTCCTGGCTTGGACAGGCTGAGCAAGGGTGGAGAGGCGAATTATTTCTTTAGGTCTTCAAATGCCTTCTGACACTCATCCGTCCACTTAACTGATTTCCTTAGGATGCGGAAGAATGGTAGACATTTGTCCGTTGCTTTGGAGACGAACCTGTTCAAGGCCGCAACTTTGCCGTTCAAGCTTTGCACGTCCTTTATTGTCCTTGGCGGTTCCAGCTTCATGATAGCCCGTATCTTTTCTGGGTTGACCTCTATTCCCCTTTGGGATACCATAAACCCCAAGAATTTTCCTGCCGTTACTCCGAATATGCACTTGTTTGGATTTAGCTTTATGTTGTATGATCGTAGGGTATCGAATGTCTCTTGGAGGTCGCTCAGGTGATCATTTTCGCGCAGGCTCTTGACCAGCATGTCGTCAACATAGACCTGTACATTCCTCCTAATCTGGTGCGAGAACATTTTGTTCATTAATCTTTGGTACGTTGCCCCAGTGTTCTTAAGTCTGAATGGCATCACATTATAGCAAAAAAGTCCTTGGCTGGTGATGAATGACGTTTTCTCTTGGTCAACTTCCTTCAACTTGACCTAATTATAGCCTAAAAAGGCATCCATAAAACTTAGGAGCTGGTGTCTGGCCGTAGAGTCGACCAGTGCATCTATCCGCGGGAGGGGGTAGCTATCCTTCGTGCATGCCTATTAAGGTCCGTGAAGTCAACACACATTCGCCACTTCCTGCTAGCCTTTTTGATCATGACTACGTTTGCCAACCATTCCAGGTAATATACTTCCCGAATGAAATCCGCCTCAAGTAGTTTTCTGACCTCTTCCGTTATCGCTCGGTTCCGTTCCTGAGCGAACACTAGCTTTTTCTGCCGGACGGGTGGGGTTGCAGGGTTCACGTTGAGCTTGTGTACCATGACAGAGGGATCGATCCCGGGCATGTCCTCGTGGCTCCATGCGAATACATCTTGGTTGCTCTTGAGGAATGCTGTGAGGGCCTGATGCACCAGCTGGCGGGCCAATGTCCCTATCCTAGTCATTCGCTCAAGTTTTGACTCGTCGAGTATTATCTCCTCCAGCTCTTCGACCGGTTTCGCGACTGTCCGTTGCTCTTCTACGCATATCGTCTGATGATGATCTTCCATTTCTAACATAGCAATGTAGCGTTCCCGGGCGGCCACCTGGTTCCCTCGCAACTCCCTAATCCCATGGTCTGTAGGGAACTTGATCATTAGGTGGTACGTCGATGTTGCTGCTTTCCACGAGTTAAGTGTGGGCCATCCGAGAATACCATTGTAAGCGGACGAGCAGTCCACCACAAGGAATATTACATCCCTAGTCAGTTCTTGTGGGTAATCGCCCACTGTTACTGAGAGTGTGATTGAGCCTATTGGGAATACCCTTGTTCCTCCGAAACCAACAAGTGGAGCACTCGTTGGTATCAATCGCGCTCTGTCGATCCCCATTTGCTAGAATGCTGGATAGTATAAAATGTCTGTCGAGCTGCCGTTGTCGATTAATACTCGGTGAACATTATAGTCCCCCACATGCATGCTGACAACTAACGTGTCGTCGTGTGGATGGTGGAGTCTCCTTGCGTCTTCCTCTAAGAATCCAATGATAGGGCTTTCCGTCCGTGCGGTATTGGGCGCAGAGCCTGTTAGCTGGACGTTCTGGACCGATCTGAGGTACGTCTTTCGAACTTTTATGGAGGAACCAGTAGTCGCGGTTCCTCCCACAATCATCCTTATGTCTTCGATAGGGGGTCTAGGACACTCGGGCTGGCTCTTGGCGATTGGGATCCGCTCTCTCTTTGTTGACGAATTTTTGCAACTTCCCTTGTCTAATGAGGGCCTCAATCTGCTGCTTTAAGTCATAGCAATCGGCCGTGTCATGATCGTGATCTCGGTGGAAACAACAATACTTGTCTCGAGGCCGTTTGCTTGGGTCGCTTTTTAGTTTCCCTGGGAACTTTAGCGCCCCCTCGTCTTTGATTTGCATCAAAACTTGGTCAATCGGGGCGTTTAGAGGTGTGAAGCTCATGAACCTCCCTCCCGAGGGCTTAGGGCGCCTCTCGTCCCTTCTGTCTCCTGTCCTTGGTCTCTTTTGCCCTTGACCCTGTCGTACATCCGCCTGCCGCTCTCTCTTCCTGGGTTTTTCCTCCCGGGCTAGTAGCGCATCTTCTGCGTTCATGTACTTAGTGGCCTTGTAGAGTACCTCTGACATGGTTTTGGGGTCGTTTTTGTATAGTGAGAACAAAAACTTGCCCTTCCGCAACCCTTTTGTGAAGGCCGCCACCAGTATTTTGTTGTCGGCTTCATCGATCGAGAGCGCTTCCTTATTGAAGTGGGTTATGTAGGATCTTAACGTCTCGTCCTCTCTCTGCCTGATGCTCATTAAGCATGCCGTAGATTTCTTGTACCTGTGTCCCTCTATAAAATGTGAGGTGAACTGAGCGCTTAACTCTTTGAAAGTGCTGATGGAGTTCGGCGTCAGCCGACTGAACCAAATTCTCTCGGGACCCTTCAGTGTTATGGGGAAGGCCCTACACATGATTTCGTCCGGTATCCCTTGTAGATGCATCAAGGTCTTGAATGTCTCCAGGTGATCTAGGAGATCCTTGACTCCATCATAACTCTCTATCTGTGGCATCTGAAACTTGTGCGATAGGGGAAAGGAATTGATGGGGGCGGTGAATGGAGAGTCGGTCCGGTTCACTAGGTCGTCAAGATCGTTGGACACTCGTCCCTTAAGGGCGTTCATCATGACCTCCATCTGTTCCTTCATCGCCTGCATCTCTGCAAAGATAGGCGGAGGAGTCACGTCTATGAGGGATGGGAGGCTCGCGTTTTGTCATTCTGGCTTGCTTGGGGCGTTGCTCCCTTCAGGCCCTTCTTGGTCTCTCTGCATGGCGCTGGTACCTTCCTGATACTCCCTCTGGTTGTTGGGTGTTGTGTTCCTCTGACGCAACTGTTCTTCTAGGTCATGATTTTGTTTGGTGAGGCACTTCACGGCCGCGGTGAGAGTTCGAACCTGTCTCTCGAGTGCGGTTGTGGGTGGTTCCTCTCCTTGGATGTCGTTGGTGGTTGCCATCAAGGGAGTGAGCACCATGCAACCCTTTTGTCTCAGGGATGAAGCAACGTTTGATCACTCTTCCGTTTCCCATAGACGGCACCAACTGATGAAGCTGAGAAATTCACTAGTGAGTCACATGATGCCTACGCGCTCGAACGTGAACCTACACAATACAAAGAAGGAAACCTAACAGAAAGCACCGGTGTGGTGCTGGCCAAATACCCTCCGAAGGTTAATTCAGAAATATTCTCACAACTCTAGAGTGCTAGAGAGAGTAAATAATGCGTACCTTGATTAGTGAGGGTATTGGGGCTTTTATAGTGGTTGAAAGTTTTCCCTCTTTTCCTTGGAGTCGAAGTCCTTTCCTTGTAGAGATCATCTTTAAGAGTCCAAAACGTGGTGGATAAGTCTTCTCCTTATGGGGAAGATCTCCACCAATATACGTAAATTTTGGAATCCACTTTGCACTAAAATTCTGTTTAAGGTTTTCCGAGAATGGGCCATAAGTATTCCTATTAAGAGGTTCAGCAGGCCCATGGCTGATCAGCCCATTCCTCTGTCATCCGTCCATTCCGAGTCCGTCCACGTCAGGCCTTGCACATAACAGGCTCGTCTCTTTTTAAGCCCACGAACCATAATTAGCCCATCTCGTCACATTAGGTATCGTAGCCCATATTTCTTCCCTTTCATATATATTCTTAAAAGAACCTGTTTACCATATGAAGCAAAAATTCTATAAAAATATATGTTTTCTTTTATTATTACAGTTAATTATATAAATCTTGTATTAAACATTTCGTGTATTATATTTGTAAAAAAAATAGTCCAACTTGACTTAGCTTTAATACTTTTATCAAGTGCAGAATTTTTTGTTTTCAAAATGTCTATCATTATACACAACAATGAAGTTATCAAATTAATGCTTGCGGTTCCATGTTTTTTGCTATTTATATTAAGCATCATTGTTTTTATTATTTATCTATCATAGGAATTTTCTATAATTTGAATTATTTACTTTTATTGTCATTAGTGTGTAATCTGTGCTTATGTACGAGAATGAAGAATTGTATTGGTTTTGATTTAAGCTTGGGTTATAAAGTATATAAAATATTAGTTCGACCAAGATATTTAGAGGTACTAAAATAGTTTTTTCTTGTAATTTTATCATTACACTGCTATTTTATATATAATTTTGAAAATCACTATAGAATATTACATATATAATATCAATTCACGATCACAGTTCGTGAAATTCTACTAAATACAACACAAAAATAAAAGAATAAATTGATTCAATAGTATCTCCTAAATTGAATTAGAATAGGTGCATGTAATCATTCAGCTCAATTATAATTTGTTACATTCAAGATCTTAACATACAAAATATCTAAATAGAAACAATATAAAAAGCATGCTCATTTGTTCAGAGAAAAAATAATAGTAAAAATCTAAATAATTTAATTTGTATGGAAAGATATCAAAAGCAAAATTCAATTTTGAATCTAATTAAATTTTCTCTAAGTATTGGTTATATATAGTCATGGTATATATATATATATATATATGATTAGGTTTTTTATAGTTTATTTATATTGAACTCCTTGTTTTCTACATTGAATTAACTCACTTGGCACAATTTTTTTTTTTATAAAAAAAATTTACATTAAATTAGATACGTGGCGCAAAATTAAATTCTAATTGAATTCCAAATTTTAAATTGAATTAATTAACTTGGCACAAATATTTAAAAAATTAAATTAATGGGATATATGGCACAAAATTAGGCTCTAATTGAATTTCAATTTGAAATCTAATTGAATTTTCTCTCAGTTTTACAAATTATGATAGACTAGCTTGTAACCACATGTATATGCATGGACACTTAAAAATATACAATAAGATGCATAATATAATTCATATATATATATATATATAATTTAAATACTATTGATAGTCAATTCTATATTTTGTTAACTCCTTTAAAAAAATTTGTAAAGATATTATTAGGTAAAAAATACAAATTGTCCATTTTTTTTTTATAATTATCATGAAGTACTTTTTTTTTTTTTTTAATTTTTACAACTCATTTATTATAGACTCTTTGGTTTTTGTACTTAATAACTCACTTGGATAAATAATTATGATGTAATCCCATATTTGATTAAAAAATTAAGAAGAATCTTTAAAAATAAATAATTTATGACAGATGCCACATTTGAATTTCTCTCAGCTTCACATATTATTATTAATATATATATTTTTAGTAAAAATAAATAAAATCATTTTAAATATGGTAATCTAAGCCAATAAATGCGTTCAATTCATTATTTTGTTATTAGTTTTTGGCTAAGCAAGTGAATCAAAGAATTTATAAAATATCGTTTTCTTCTTTAACTTTTTATAACTCATTCCTGATTTTATGCTGTATTTATATAATATTTCTTAAACTTATATATAAAACGAATAAAATGTATTTCATACCATTTATTAGTATTTATGTTCACCAACAGTGAAAAACTGCGATGTTCTTTAGATTTGTGTTTGTTTAGAGCATCCAGCTGCATCGGCAAACACAAAATCATCTTTGGTTTATGGTCTAACCGCAAAATGATGCTCCAACAGGCAACAGCCTCTCTAAAAATGCAAAAAGTTTTTCTACAATGAATAGTCACTCTCATGGCCTGAATTGCTACTGTTCCTTAGCAAAAGAATAAAACAAAATAAAAAATTAACACAACCGATTAAAATATTCAAATTTTATACAAACGGCTACAAATCAACCCACCTCCTTTCTCTCTCAAACATTTCTAAACTCAAGAGAGAGACACAATCAAAACAAAGACAAAGCACAAATTTTCAAATGAAATAAAACTAATCAAATCAGAAGAAAAAAGAAAAAGATAGAGAATGTCAATTTGATCCATATGGGTTATTGGGCCACATGTTCTTAGAGGTGGGGAGGTGGACGAGCAATGACGGAGCAAACAAAGCGGCGTGCGTGAATGTCTATTTAAAGGGCTGACTCTCTCAAGGTTTTGTTCTTTAGTGATGATGATGAGAGACAGAGAGGGAGATAAATGTACTGGAGGTGGAAAAACAAAAACAAAAATGAAGATAGTGAGGAGAAGAGTATGGATAGGGATGAAGCAAGGTTTCTAGTTAAGAGGAACCGGAGTATACCCAAAAATATAAATAAATAAATAAATCAAGAAATTCCAAATAAGCATCTATTTAGTATTAATAAATTATGAACAAAGACAAAGACAAATAAACACATCTCAGTTTCTCTGCATCTCTCTTTTTTATTTTATTTATAGAAAATGCTTAAGCCACAAACTATTTTACAATTTTTTTTTTTTTTACAAACTACTAATGTGATGAGTGGTTAGTAGTAAGTAAAAAAATAATGTTAGTGGTAGACTCAGATGATAAACATAAGAATTTGTTACATTAATAGTTTTGTAAAGATATTGTAAAGTAGTTTGTGGCTGTAGTATTATTCTTTATTTATTGGGTAAAATACTATTTTGGTCATTATACTTTACTAAAGTTTGTTTTTCGTCCCTAAGTTTTAAGATTTTTTTTTTTCATCCTTCAATTTTATAAAGAGTTATTTTAATAGTTTAGAAACAAAATAGGGATAAAAAAAATAACTTACTTTAACAGTTTAGGGACGAAAAAAAAAACTTTTAATAAAGTTTAAGAATGGAAAGTAAAACATTTTCAATAATTTATGGACAAAAAATAAACTTTACAAAAGTTTAGGGACAAAAACTAACTTTTTATAGTTTAGGTAAAATCTATGGACCAAAATAGTATTTTACCCTTATTTATTGGAATCAGGTTCATAAATTTCGACTAATTGTTTTATTTTTATTAAGTTTTTGGGCTAATGGTTAGGCTGAGTTGGGTTGATGAGAGTGAAAAAAAAAATAAAGAAAAAAAGGGAAAAATAAAATAAAGATAAAGAAATTAAAATTGAGAAAGGTTATGTTCATAATATTTTCACCACTTTCACAACAAATCTTAAGCGAAAGGCAGTTACTGGTTATTACAAGTGGGCAAACAAGTAATTTTCACAGTAGGCTGAGTTGGGTTGATGAGGGTGAAAAAAAATAAAGAAAAAATGGAAAAATAAAATAAAGATAAAGAAATTAAAATTGAGAAATGTTATGTCTATAATATTTTCACAACACTTTCACCACAAATCTTAAGCGAAAGGTTGTTATTGGCTATTACTAGTGGGCAAAAAAGGTATTTTCGCAGTAGATTCACTTTAGAATCAATAACAATTTACTACCTAAGATTTGTTGTGAAAATATTATATGTGGACATAGCATTTCTCATTAAAATTAGATGGTCCTACAACTTACTATAACATTGCCATGAGTGCTCGACGAAATTCTTTAAGAAAAAAATATGCCGTTGGAAAATTTGGAGATTTAAACATATAGTTGTTGAAAATTTGAAACATATATTGATTAGAAATGAATGAATAAATATTAAAGAAAAAATATTTAAATGGAATAGGAAAAAAATTGAGAGTCTATTGGAAAGTTTATTTGAAAAAATAAATAGGAAAAATAAACTATTTAATCTCTAAACTATATAAAATTTTGAAAAAAACTAACTGCTGAAGATACTCTTTGGAAGTACTTCCGAGATTGGTTGCAATAAGTTTTGTCATGGAATGATTCTCAAAAAAAAAAAAAAAAAAGGTTTTGTCATGGAATGAAATCAAGGTACATATATTATTTAATTGGATCCTAATTTCTTCTTCTTTAGGTTGCAATAAGTTTTGTCATGGAATGATTCTCAAAAAAAAAAAAAAAAAAGGTTTTGTCATGGAATGAAATCAAGGTACATATATTATTTAATTGGATCCTAATTTCTTCTTCTTTCAATTTAATTTAATTTTATTGATTCTAAAAAAAAAAAGATTTTTTTTTTTAATTAGTAGTAATTGAGTCCTGACTTGACATTGTTATTGTTATATTTTTATTTTTTGGTTAGTGTTAACAGACACTGTAAGATACTCGTTAAGAAAAAGCTTATGTCAAATATTTTTTTTTTTAATGTCAAATTTTTGATTAGCTTTATGGATGTGGAGCCAATAGAACTAAAATTTTGAATTCCACTTATTATTTTAGTAATATCTTTAGCCACCTCGGCATTTCATACTGATTTTTTTATAAATTAGACCCCGTAATAATTCATCTTTTATATATGTATGTATATATATATATATATATTTGTCATGCTGTGACTGTGGCCCATTGTTCATCATATATATTCATTTCAATTCATTATGGCAACTTGATCCTCATGCTCTGAACGAGGTGACTATGAGTACGTATTTTTTTTTTTGGCTTTTTGTTTTAATACATATTTAAATAATAAGTAAATCACAAAGACGAAGAGCAGTGATGTGGGCCAATCTCATATTCTCTACTTGTCTATGCCTCTATTATAGGAGAAATTCCATCATGTTTCGGAAACATGTAAGACTTTCTCCTATTATAGATTGATTCCCCTGTCCAGTCGTCTATCACTAACAGTCTGTTGGTAACAGAGCCCTAATTTAAAAAAAAAAAAAATTGGCACCACACTCAAAATCACAACTATGCCTACAATTCGCCACATAAGCGAGTTGTGGTTGGTGAAGGGGTAACCACATGAACCCACTATCACCCCTCTACCAACCATAACTCGCCACATGGGTTAGTTATCAGCAGAATTGTAATTTTGGATATGGTACCAAAATTTCTCATAATTTTAAGGCATTGGGCTTGGGTCTTCAGTTTGTAATAAGATTCCAATGAGCTAATCTCTACACAAAAGTTGCCGCATTAACAACTTTTAAGGAACAAGATTTATATAGTCGAAGAACCAAAAGATTTTTAACTTTGATTAAAAAAATCTAGTAGGATGATTAACAATAGTGCCCACAAAAAAAAAAAAGAAAAAAAAAGAAAAAGAGAACGTCAAGCGTCAAAACCCAATTTGGATAATATCACTAAACTACTTAACTACATGAATTTTTACATCAAAATTGGCATTCCCAATGCTTATTAGATTACCCTTAGAGCAATTGCGTCAGTTAGGGCTGTCCAAAACCATCCGGTGACCCAACCCACCTGGAGAACCTGACCGGAACTGATCCGACACTGGCCAACTCGACTACTTTGGAGGTTGGCGGTAGATCTTCTCCTCCAGAACCGACTTCGACAGGTTGGTTTCGGTTTCTCCCCCCAAAACTCAAAAAACCTGAACAGACCAACAAAAAACACATAATCCAGCTAAAAAACCAGATTCCGAAAAAAATTTCAAATTCCAACAAAAAATTTCTAGATCTCGGTGAAAAAACCCAGATTCAGGCGATATTTCACGTAGATTTACCAAGACTTTGACCAGATTTAGCGAAATCTCATCAAATCCGGTGAGATTACCGCCGAATTTGGCGAAATCTCATAGATTTCGATGAGATTTTCGCCGGATCTAGGTTTTTCTCACCTTTTCTTGCAGTTTCCTATCTGTTTTCTCATATATATAACGCCGACTGACTCATCTGCCACTCGTTGAAGTCTAATCCGCCCGACCCTTTTACTTCGACAGTCGGCGGCGGGTGAGTTTTTTCAAAATCCGATTTTGTCGGGTCGGTTCTGAGTTGGGCACAAACTCGACCCGTGGATAGCCCTAGCATTAGTTCTTCTAAAAGATTCCGTCTATTTTACATAAAAAAATCTACTTTTTCTATTTTACACCATCACTTTTACAAAACACCCACATCATTCCATCTATTATACACTATATTTTATATAAATAATATTTTTATATTCTTTTTTTATATTATTTTATTTCTATTGTTCTTTTTCTTATTCTTC
This sequence comes from Quercus suber, assembly GCF_002906115.3. Taxonomy (NCBI): domain Eukaryota; kingdom Viridiplantae; phylum Streptophyta; class Magnoliopsida; order Fagales; family Fagaceae; genus Quercus; species Quercus suber. The sequence goes on from NW_027070150.1 coordinate 153,633, forward strand.
ATCTTCTTTCTTCTTCTTTCTTTTTCCTTATCTCTCTATCATTTCCTCTTTCTTTTTCTTCCTCTTCTTTCTTCTTCTTTCTCTCACGTTCAGATTAACACTCCATCACAAGCACCACAACCATCAAAACCCACAAGCACCATCGATCTCTGTCAATCCAGAAGCACCTATCTACATTGCCAGCACTGATCCATATGCAGTGGTGGCGATGGCGACAATGATGAAATTACCTTTCCAATCCACGATCTACTGATCCATGATCACCGATCAATGATCCACAAGCAACAATCCACAATCAAAGCACCACAAGCAGCGTTCCAATCGACCCATGGCCACAAGTTTGCAAAAATGCTCTCTTTGTCTCTGTCTCTGTTGGTGTGTCTGTGTGTGGGTGTGGGTGTGGGTGTGTTTGATTTTTGATTGATTTTGTGGTGTGTCTGAGTTGTGGTGGTGGTGGTGGTTGGCAGTGCTGAGTTGCGATGATGTGGGTGGTGGTGTTGGGTCTATGTGGTTGGCGATGGGGGTTATTAGTTGCAGAGATTATGAGAGAGAGAGAGAGAGAGAGAGAGAGAGAGAGAGAGAGAGAGAGAGAGAGAGAGAGAGAGAGAGAGTCAAGGGAAGAGAGAATGTGAGGGGAGAGAAATAATATTAAAATAATGTATAGAAGAGTTACGGTAACCATTGATGTGGTTGCTTTTAGATATGGTCATAACTTGTAGGAGTTGCTTTTGCCTCTTGGCCCAAATAGCTTCATTAGGTGCTAACTTATAGGTTTGCACTAATAAGTTTTCTCAAATATTCATTATCGATATTCCATTTATAAAGTAACCAAAATTTAAAATGAAAAATTATTCCATAAAAAATATGTAAAATAGACATGACATATGGGTAGCTGATAGTACATAAAATGAAACACTAAAAATAAGATAAAGAATTTGTATTTACCCCCATTAGGAAAAGAGTGGGTGCATTTATGGGGTGTTCATGGTGCGATTTTGGGTCATTTTTGGTGTGATTTGGCCAAAACCATTTACACTTCAATTTTGTGGTCACATATGCAATTCGATGCGGTGTACAGGGTACAATTGGTTGATTTTGGGCTAGATTGGCGTAATCCAAAACTAATTTTTTCTTTGTTTTAGGCCAAATTTTAAATTATTAGAATAGTTTTTCTTTTAATCATAATTTTGGGCTGGCTTTTTCTAATCAACACCTGCTTGGCAAGTTTGGGCCAGCCCAAAGCTTTGTTTTTGTTTTTTTCCTTGTAAAAAAGTGATTTTTATTGCTTAGCCATGACATGACAGTATGACACAGAGTCATAGACTACACAGTCAGTAACTCAGTAGCTTTTACAGCAAAACAAAAACCTATAAAACAAAACAAGTATAACAAATACCAATTACTAGGCAAAAAAAATAAAATCATGATAAATTGACAAAAAAATAATCCATGACAGTAAACCATACACAATTATACATGTTAAAGGGTATCATCATATCAAGAGAGAAGAGAAGCGTGTGAGTGAGATAGATTGATGGAGAAGTAAAGTGAGAAGCCTAATAACGCTAACTAAAACATTGTCATTTACTCCCTGGGCATACTTGAAACGCACTAACAATGGCCACTTCATATTTAAGATAATATTAATATATATTTAATATAAAATAAATAAACACACATATATATATATATATATAGGGTGCGGTTTTGTGTGGTTTTCTTATCATAAAACTGAGGTGTAGTGCGGTGCTTTAATGGCACAAAATCGTACCAAACCATGCCGCAAACACCCCTACCTAGGTGCATTAGACATAGGGCAATCACGTGCTGTATATTTTATTTCATTTTTTTAATCTAAAAACAATTAAATGTGACCTCAATTTTTTTTATAGATAGATTTATAAATTTTATAGAATAAACTTGATAATATTTTTCTATAATTTCATAAAAGTTTGGAATAAGATATTAATAAGTTTGGGGACAATTTTTTTTTTTAAAGAAAATGGGACACCTTTTTTTAAAACCAATAATATAATTTACTATTGGCACATAATATAAGAGGTGTTAATAATAAACTCAAGTGAGAATATATTTACTTAATAAGAACATATTTGTGGTACCTCCCTCATATATTGGTTCAAATCCCCCTCCCTCATTATCTACTTATTGAAATAATAATAACAACAACAATAAAATATTCAGTTCGCAATTATTTGACTAGAAATATAAAAAGCAAACAAAACTAGTTAATTGATATCAGCTCCACCATGCAGCTTTCTTCTCCCCTTTTTCTCTCACCATGTATTATTAGTAGGCTCAAACCACTTTTTCCGTATTACTTTTTTCCTGGGTAATTTTCATTTTCTAAAAATTTTCGGCATGTTTCATTTAAGCATCAATATTTTTTTTTTAAAGGTTCATTTTTGGTTGGGTAAAAAAAACTTAAGTACAAATTTTTAAGTATATTCCCAAATTTAAATTAAAACTTACAATTATAATATATTAATTGTCCTTAAAGAAGAAAATAGCATTACTTTTTTTTTTTTTTGGATACGAGCATTAATTTTTTTTGTCAGTCGGTAAAAGCTATATATTTAAATTTAATCATAGAAAGTCTAATCAATTTATTGTACCTAAAGGCTAATAATGGGACAAAACTCAAAAGTAAAGGTGATAGAGATCGCGTGCATTGCAATTGTAATCAATGATTAAGATTAAAAATTGTAAAAAGTAATTTTCAGTTTCAGCTATTAAATTTAAAATATTAAAAGAAGTTAAACAGTTAAAAAAGTAAAAAGAATCACTACAATAAAATGTATTTTTAGTGACGAAAAAATTCGTCACTAAAAGTCCAGTTTTTCGTCACTAAGGACTTTTAGTGACGAAATTGGGCTTTTAGTGACGAAACTCATTTCGTCACTGTAGCCCCGTTACTAAATGTCCTGGGGACGAAAAATTTCGTTACTAAAAGTCCGATTTGATTTTAAAAAAAAAAAACTTTTAGTGACAAAAACGTTTCGTCACTAAATATTTTCCTCACTAAAAACACTATTTAGTGACGAAAATATTTCATCACTAAAAACACTTTAGTTTACTAAATCATATTTAGTGACGAATAATTTCGTAACTAAAACTATGTTCGGGTACATATAGTGACAAAAAAATTCGTCACTAAAACTATTTTTAAGAAAATCCAGGCACATATAGTGATGAAAATTTTCGTCACTAAAACCATTTCTTACAAAATTTTGCTATATTTAATGACATAATTTTCGTCACTAAAAATTTTTTTTGTTGCTATATTTGTGACAAAAAATTTCGTAACTAAAACTTATTTTTTGTTTTTATTTTTTTCATGCCTTTGATATTAACCTGTAACCTGTCATTACATTATTAAAACCTCACATTTGAATAACACATTTATTTCAACAACACATTTATAAAAAAAGATCCATACATTCCATAAGTAAAAAATAAAACAAGTATCCAATTCAAATTCCTTCCATACAAGTATACAATAATTGTTTGTAACACATACAATAACTCAAGATGTTTTATAACAGTACAAAAAGTATAGCATAATATAATTAGGACTAATGGAAGATGTTCTCATGCCTCTTGCTTAGCTCGTGCCTCTTGGTCCCTAACTAGCTCGCTCCTCTTGGTACAATTGAAGCCTTCTAAAACTTCATGTACTATTGGAATCACTGCTTGATCATAAAGATCTCTTTGTTGAGCTGAGGGACCAAAAACCTACATATTACCACAAACAAAATCTTAGCATCTACCATCAAATATGAAACTAGATTCTCAAAACTAACATTGTTTAACATTTCTAACATACATGTTCAATTTTTTTTTTTTTTTTTTGCTAACATTAAGTTGGGGAGGGAGATTCAAACTCAAGTTCTCCTGCCTCTATAGAGAACTGGACAATGTGCCAATGCCGCTAAGTACAAGGCTCTTGGTGACATATACATTCAAATTATAGGACTCCCTTATACTTTCCATTTCAGTGTTCGGATGTAAAGGGTTACATGGTGGCACATCGTTTAATATTCTATTCTTACTACACCAAGGAATGAATACTTATTTTAGATGACAAGACACCATGCACACCATTAAATGGACATTTTCCATTTCAAAGACAAATGAAGAGGACCCTTTTCTTGGAAAAAGAAAATTACTTAACAAGAACACGCCTCTTTACCTACTCATTTTACCCTTTTCTATCCAAGTTTTATGCATATAGCCCTTACATTAGATCACCTTGAAATAATGTGAAACCAAAGAATCCCCCATAAACAACTAATTAATCTTTGAACCTTAATTCTTGAAAGCAACAACCAAACAATTATAAGTAAATATTGAACCACACTTTGAAACAAACACCCAAATGCCAAAACATCAAAGTCTAAGTAAAACCCAATACCCCATTTGTGAAAATCTACTCATCACACTTTAACCCTTCTCAAAAAGTTCATACAATTTTCACCAATCTCAAAAATCCACTTCCCATATCATATACATACAAACTAATTGAAATGAATGAAGTAGTACCTAATCTACTCATCACACTTTAACCCTCCTCAAAAGGTTCATACAATTTTCACCAATCTCAAAGATCCAACACAACCCACCTTATAACACCATGCAAGCCACCTGCTTGTTCCAACACAATAACCCACCACAAAACCAATCACAAACATCAGAAATATAGTGTTTACAAGTATTGAAATCAATTAAAGTACTATTTATCACATCTAATCAACAAGGTCCATTCACATTTACAAGAAATTAAAAACACTCCCAATATAAATTTAAACCACCTTATAACATCATGCAAGCCACTCGCTTGCTCCAACACAAACATACCACCACAAATCCAATTTCCAACATCACAAGTATAGAGTTTTATAAGCTTTTAACTAGAATTTACTTACTTTGTTCAAGCTAAGTTTACAACTTTCAAAAAAAATCCGAAGTTACTGCAAACAATGTGTATTTAGTTTGCAAAAGAAAAGTTAAATTTATAAGTACAAAAGTTAAAGAAAAGTTAAACAAGTAGATAAGACAATAATTAGAACCGCCAATGAAGAAAGATATTTACAGGGGAATGAAAAGCTTGTAAACAACCAAATGTCAACACAAATATCTAATTCTTCAAAATCACTACCCCACATGAAAACTAGCAAACAAAAGCCACAATCCAGAAACAACACTACTTGTACTATAATGGAAAAATCAGATTCAAAAATCAACCATTCAACTGAACAACTCTTTAGAGAAACAATACCAACCATTCAACTAATTGGGAAGATTCACCCAGTCCAACACCAACATAAAGATGGTGCAACTAACACTGTTTAACTAGAGATTTCCCTTTGTCCAACAACCATTATCAACATACCAACTATTAATACAAAAGCTTTCACCAAAAATCCCACATTTGTTTAACATTTTCAATTAAATCAATCAAACAACACAATACAACAAACAAGTAATCTTTCCCTTATTAACAAAAATAATTCTTCAGTAGCTTCTTAAAATGATTGCACCACTTCAGCTACAAAAACAACCAACTAAAGGAAATCCTTAGAGCATGATAATAAGAACTAGCAATTGTACATATGAAACTTCTAGCCTAGAGAGTTTGATTGTACCTATGAAACTTATATCTATGCCCAAATGGAGCTCACACACTAAAACCACCTGTAGCACCAATGAATTGTGAAGAACTTAGATTGACACTGACAATCTACAAAACACCATCAACTAGAACATCCCAAACGGATGTTTAGATAACATAAAAAGTTTAATTAACCTCAGATGGTCACTTAATACTAAATTTTGCTATGTTCTGTCACAGGGGTAGTGAAACGCATAAATTCCAAACATTAGTAAAAATTTTAAGGCAAAGCAACAATTGAGACTATCTCGGGTGCACACTCTAGCATCCTAAACGACCCCAATCCTCACAAAGGTTTTAACCTATACCCTGGACTCTCGAGTTCCTAATCAGGGGACACTAATGACTAGTATTTTGGAATTTCATAGTGCAAACCCAAGCAATGGCAACCATTCAGCATTGCACAATGACAAGATATGGTCACTCTATGACATTTGAGGTAGACTCAAGTGTAACTCCATCCTTCAGTTTGCTTAATTTCAAATTTCAATGAAAGCTAGAGATGTGATCATTAAACAAAAATTAACAAAAAAATTAAACAAAAATTAAGAAAAAATACCCATTACACGAACTGATGCGTTACCGGTTGTGGTGGAAGGCAAAGCGTCGCCGGAAGAGTCGCCAGATGATGCGAACTGAAGCGTCGCCGGATGGTGTGAACTGAAGCGTTGCTGGATGGTGTGAACTGAAGCGTCGCGAACGTTCAGTGAGCTGAAGCGTCACGAACGTTCGGTGAGCTAAAGCGTCACCATCGTTCGGCGCCATCGGAGTGTTGCCATCGGTGCCAATGGCAACGCTTAAGCGTTGCAACGGCGCCAACGACGACGCTTAAGGGTCACAATCGGTGCCAACGGCGATGCTTAAGGTCGCAAAGGCGCCAATGGCGAAGCTTAAGGTCGCGATCGGCACCAACAGTGACACTTAAGGGTCGCGATCGGCGCCAACGGCGATGCTTAAGCGACGCAACGGCGCCAACGGCGGCACGACAAGCTTTATTGGCGGCGACGGCTGAGATCAGGTGAAGCGGCTGTGAGGTATTGAGTGAGGGAAAGAGAATCAGGTAAGGGAAAGAAAATAAAGTGGGAAAAGTGGAAAAAAAAAGGGGCTGAAGAGTTTTAAGTATTAAACTTTTAGTGACGACTTGTATGTCGTCACTATAGGCTAGTTTTAGCGACGAAAATTTGGATTCATCGCTAATACTCACATCTAATTTTATGTTCCTTTTTTGGTGACGACTTATTTTCACCACTATTGGTCACATTCAGTGACGAAATGAGTTTCGTCACTAATAGTGTTCTTAGCAACACCTTTAGTGACGAAAATTTTCGTCACAAAAAACTTAAACTTTTAGCGACAAAATAATTCGTCACTGTAGATGAATTTAGTTTGGCGCTTACATTTTTGTTTGGCACCTTTAGTTCAACACAACCTATAGTGACGAAATTTATTTTTCGTCACTAAAAATTACTAATTTTTTTTTTTTTTTTTTATAAATAGTGACGAAATTTATATATGGTACCTTTTTGTGACGAAAAAATTTTCTTCACTAAAATTCGTCACTAAAAATACGTTTTGTTGCAGTGAATTTGTGAGAAAAAAAGTAGGTAAATACTAAATACCCACCTAATCTCTTTTATTATTATTTTTTTTGGGAGAAGAAAGTACCCACCTAATCCTAATACAAATGAAGTTATAAAAAATGTTAGCTTTCTCATAAAATGTTGGGGAATTCTAGCATTTTACCCTTAATTTTTTTAAAAAATTTAGCAATATGTCATTGTTTTGAAACTATATAGGTAAATGCCCCTGTTTCGATACTCGATTACCTTAAAATCGAGTTTAAATGAAATACTCGATTTGTACAAAATTGAGTTATGCCCGATCAAACTTAAAAAAAAAAAAAAAAAAAAGAAAAAAAAAAGGAAGAACTTGAGTTCCATTAAAAGCGCCACTATAGGGCAACAAAAATGTAGCTATAGGTTATGCCCGATCAAACTTTAAAAAAAAAAAAAAATTGCATGGAACTCGAGTTCCATTAAAAACGCCACTATAGGACAATCAAAGCGTAGCTATAGGTTATGCCTGAGTTCCATGCAATTTTTATTTATTTTTTTATTTTTTTAGTTTGATCAACTATAGTGGCGTTCAAGAACACCTATAGCGGCGTTCAGAACACCTATAGTGACGTTTTGGAACTTGAGTTGCATGCATTTTTTTTTTTTTAGTTTGATCGAGCATAACTCAATTTTATACAAATCGAGTATTTCATTGAAACTTGATTTTAAGGTAATCGAGTATCGAAACAGGGGCATAAACTACGATAATTTGGAAACAGGGCATATTGTCAAATATTTTAAAAAATAGGGATAAAAGGCTAAGATTCTCTAAAATGTTGGGCTTTCTCATAAGAAAGAAGAGTAATAATCAGGATAGAATTTTACACTACAATTCATCACGTGGCGAATTATAAATGGTGAAAGTGTGATTGCAAAGAGTTGCGTCGTGATTATTGCTCAAAAAAGAAAGCTATACCTGTACTTGACTAGAAATAAAATAAGATTTGCAAAGAAAAGCTGTTAACTCACGTCAGCCTTTAGCTTCCACTTTTTTCTTTCTATCACGTTTTTTCTTGTGTCATTCAATTTTATTCATTTGTTATGACTGTACAATGAGACAGATAATGAACAATGAGACAGAAAATGAGTAGTAGATTGAAAATGATGTTACAAGATGAGTAGTGGAGAGAAAATAATGGTTCATGTAATATTTATCAAAACAATCTCCTTATATATACACACTTTTTTATTTGACAAGTTATATATATAGATACACCCAACAAAAAAAAATTTTAATACTTTCAATCAAAATTATTTTTTATGGCGATCTTTCAAAAATAAAATTGATTTATTTCATTTTCATAGTGAAATTCCTAAAAAGTTTCATTTTAAATACAAATCATCAAATTTTATGCTAAAGTAAGTATAAAATCTTTCAATTGAACTAATAAAATTTTCAAAAACTTAAATGATCCAAAACTTGGAGGAATAAATTAGGCTCCAAACATATTTAAAACTACCTTACTCTATCCCATTATATGACAACTAAAGACACATTTCATGTGTAGTTTTAGTGACAATTTTTTTTATGAGTCAATGACTTGTTGATCATCATATAACGGATTGAAAAAGATAGATTCAAACATGTTTGATGCCAAATTTTATCAAATATTGAACAGATATAAGAACACATTTTATAATAAAAAATAGAATTACAAAAAATAAAGTTATATCCCTATAACTATTAGACCATTTTTTTTAAGAGCATTATTGGACTAATTCAAATATTTAGAGGGGCCAATTTTTATTTTTGTAGACTAAATTTTGAAAACATTAAAATAATTGTATATATATTTAAAAAAATTTCAACTGGGAGAGGGGGTGGGGGGGGGGGGGGATGGCCCCCCGCCCTTGTACATACCTCCACCCCTGCATGTAATAGTGATGGATGTAACGGGTCATAAGTTAGCCAAGTTGAGTTGGTTTGCAAAAAAAATGGGCAGGTTGTGGGTTGACCCATTTTTTATTTCGGTTAAAAAAAATTCTAGTTTGGGTCGGGTTAAAACCTAACTATTTGGGTTAGGTCAACAAATATTTGCCCGTTTTGCCATGTCTAAGAGATATACAATCGATTATAATCTATCATAATTTGCTGCATATGAGAGTTGTAACAAGTGTGTAAAAGTGTGAGTACAAATGTGTAAAAGTGTGTGTACAGACGTGAGTAATTCTACATAAAACATCACAATTTTTGCCATAATTATCCTATGTGATAAACTGTGAATGACTACTCGTTACTTTCACAATTTATCATAATATGCTACATATGACAATTGTGTGTACTAACACGAGTAATTCTATTTTTTTTTTTGAGAGTGTTTCAATTTATGACGTCCGCTTCTGATGATAGCCTTTTATTATCAGACCAAGATACCAATCAATTTTTAGTGTAGGCGGTGATTGAACTCCAGATCTTTTATTCAACCATCAGAAATTTTATTAATTGAGTTACCAATTAAGTAATTCTAGCTAATAACACAAATTATCATAAATTTTACCACAACTGTCGTATGGAATATACGGTAATTTAACGCATGTGACTTTCAATTGTACTTTCCCTAAAGCTTTTTTTTTTTTTGGTCCTTGTCATTTTCCTTTTCGTGGTACTAGAAGTTTTGGTTTTGGCTCCAAAAAGCTGTCTAGTTACATTATTTCAATTCTCACTCATTGCATCTTTCTACATTCTTAAAACGGTAATATGTAAATTCTCCTATGCTTTTAAAAATCTCAAAGCATTCAGTATTAAAACAACAGCTACACTTACAGCAAAGTTTGGTGATGACTGATAACTAGTGAGAACCAACAGAGTCACAGAAATGGCAGCATTGGCGTTGGAGGAATGGGGAGACCTAGAGGGAAAAGTGGTGACGGTGACTGGGGCTTCCTTAGGCCTTAGTGTTGGCTTCTGTCTTGACCACGCTAAAGCTAGCTGCAAGATCATTGCCGCTGCTTGACGTGTCGATTGACTCCAATCACTCTGTCATCAAACCAATCACCTCCTTTCTTCTTCTTCTTCTTCTTCAAGCTCCCCAAGAGCTGTGGCTGTGGAGCTCGACCTCACTGCCGATGGACCCACCATCGAGAAGTCTATATAGAAGGCTTGGGATGTGTTTGGCCATATCCACACCCTGGTCAATAATGCCGGATTTCGAGGTACGTAGGAATACATTTGATCTTACTTTGTTAGGTAGGAATCGTGCAACCACGAGCGTAGTCAGGAATTTTTTTTGGTTGTTGTTGCTGGGTAATTGTTTATGTAGGGGCTAGAACCCCTAAGTTGAAGGTCACTAGACTTGACCGGGTACCACTTGGGCCAACAGGCCCGGTGGTAGCTAGGATTTATTACTTGAAAGGCTGAATTATGTATTAATATGTTAGTCATAATTCATAAATATATTGTATACAGAATGAAAAAAATCAAATTATGACAATAATTTCTTAACTCAAATCGTTGTACAAATATTATCTAATTTGCTATAAACAGTCACCAAAAAAATATTTTGTAAAAAAATCATGAATCTTCTATAGATGTTATGATCAATGTTTCTTTCAATAAAATTTATCCATTATCAATTTTACAGGATATGGCAATCTAAATTCTCTCCTGGAAATAAATCAATGTTAGCACAACGTATTAGACGCCTAAGTCCAAAAGTAATAGACAAAAAAATAAATCTGAGATGATGGTGATGACAGAAAATTTTATTTATGAGAAAAAGTTTATTTTTTGGGGCAAAAAAATAGAAAAAACTCTTGAAGTTCAAGCAGTGCACAACGCACTTTCACAATTTACCACACAAAGAAGCTAGGAACATAGTGCGTACTTTTGTATTCATATAAGAAAATGAAAGGACACATGGTGCCTAGGGATTTATTGAGTTTTACGTGTGCTAGATACACGTTGCGTTTCCTGCATTTGACGTTTCCTGCGTTTTCCCTTTCTTCTTCTTCTTCTTCTTCTTCCTTTTTTTTTTTTGGTCTGTGTTGCAGCACCCGTTTAGGGGGACAAATGGCTATTATTCATGAACAGTAGCCATATATTTCTGACTTTTCAGCCACTTTTCATCAGTTTATGGGTCCGTGCATTGTTCATGGGACTTACAAACTTTACTTTTCAGCAACTTTTTCATTAAAAATGAGTCCTACGGTATTATTCACACATTTAAGATTTATTTTGCTATAATGTTTTTTTAGTTTTTAGTTTTTAGTTTCAGCAAAATAAATTATATCCAAATGGACCCTAATAAAAGTGTGTGGATGTAGAAACTAATATAAAAGCTAACAGTAGAGGCTCTATTATTTTTTTTTTGGGTGCGGGGAATCACTGTAATTGACTAATTGTAAGGGCCCAGTTTAAATTTATAAACCATCATACAAGGGATTTCAAAGTTTCGGGGGGGCCATGTGACACGTTACACATACCTTCACCCTTTCGAGCGAGTTGTACTTTTTTTTTTTTTTTGAGAATCGAAAAAGGGGGTCTTTATGGTCATATTACACCCCCGAGTAGGGAGCTAGTGGCCTCGGTCGGGGTAGTCCGATCTTGGGGGCCCTTTTGTACCACTGTGTGGGAGTCACCTCACATTTGTGAGTATACCTCATCACTAAGTTTACCCACCAACGAAAACCTATGGGCAGCGGGACTCGAACCTGGGTATGTTGCATGAAGAATCCGAGCCTTACCCACTTAGCCAAGCCCCCGTTGGCTCGAGCGAGTTGTTATGATTGTGAAGTAACAACTAACTCAAGCCTTATCTGAAAAAAAAAAAAAGCCAATAATCAAACATAAATTTTAGGACCAAACTGTTTTTATCATCATTTGCCATAGCTATTAAACGTGCCTATCATAAGTGGAGAAAAAAAAATGATGGTTCAATTAAATGTGACGGATCGATTATAATTTATTTAGAATTTATTTAGTAGGATAGTTGTGGAAAACAAATGTGGTTAAGATTGTGGCTATAAAATAACTTGTAATCCGATACTCCTTTGGCTATATGGGGCTTGAGTTACTAAATAAAAAAATCTAGTCAATTGCAATAAAACTCACATTATATATCTTGTGGGGCCCAAAGAATCTGGCAACCCTGGCCCACTTTGTACCAAGCCCAAGGTCCAGGCCGAGGAAGAAGAGGCACTCGAGGACGAAGTGAGAGAGCCCAAGTTGCCCAGAGACGTTGCCGAGGACAATCCTGTCCTCGGCCGATCAAGACCATGGGAGGAGGAAGCAGTGGGCCATCAAAAGTAGCCTCCCGGAGCATCCCTGGAGAAAGATCAAGTACATACTGTCAGCCATAGAAACATGGTGGAAGAACAATTCCAGGATGAACTATCACCTCCACATTAAATGCCTACAACTAACGTTCTGGCCGCATTAATGAGAAAATGACCCCCAAACAATGCAGCCTTGGTTGCTACAACCCAGAGAAAGAATGGGAAGGCGGCTGATGGGACAGACACTCAAGTAGCGACTTGCTTGTTCAACAAATGGAGGGCCAAGATCAACTGAAGGGGGATATATAATGTAAGAAATCCCTTTGAGAGAGGGAATAAGCAATATAAAGGAGGATAGACCATAGTGACTCAAATCATCTGAAAGACCTTAGTAACCAAGCATTGAAGGAATAATAAGAATTACACGTTCCTCAGGAAAGTGCCAAGGAGCAGAATTTCATGCTTTAGCTTATATTCTTGTAATTAAACCCCTCCACAACCATGTTCGTTTGTTGTAATCCTCACTAAGGCCTAGTTCTTAAATCCATCCTCTACAAATTCATTATATTGGGCCAGTTGGGCTTGAGTTCACTCATCCAATAGTAGAGCTGCTCAAACCCAGCCCTTACAATTGGCGCCGTCTATGGGAAGAACTTGTGTGTTAGTAAGAGCAACAATCAAACATGGAAGGATCAGACCCTCGCCAAGTAGGCCCCCACCAGCCTGAATTGGTTGGGTCCCAATAGCAGGGTAACTTCTATAACCCTGAGCGTGATCGAAATGAAGAGAATGGAAAGTTTCGAGAAGGAAGTGTACACACCACTCAAACCAGCATAAGCCATTCACGTGGGGGCAGCCACGTGCTCCAGAGGCGAAATGACGACCGAGTCATGCAACGAGAAGAAGAGGTTAGGAGCCACGTATCCCAGAAACAGGATGATAAGCTGGCCATGCAGCGAGAGATAGACGACTTAAAGAGACAGTTGCGTCATGCACAACGAAGGCGGTTTCGCCCTAGTCCTGACATGCCCTCTGACGACGAAAAAGACGACGACTATAGGCAAAGGTCGAGCACTCCTCCAAGCTAGACCTTCTCACACGAAGAAGAGTACCACCGGAGGCATAGACGAAAAAGCCATCTCTAAGGGGCTTGGGGAGAGACGCCATGAGCAGGGCACTAGATAAACTCTCCAAGTCACCTTTCACGCGTCACATAGAGGAAGCTATACTCCCTCGATGATTCCAGCAGCCAACCTTCACCATCTATAATGGCAAAACAGACCCTGTGGAGCATGTGAGCCAATTCAACCAAAGGATGGCTGTCCATTCCAAGGACGAGGCACTGATGTGCAAAGTCTTCCCCTCCAGCTTGGGTCTAGTGGCGATGAGATGGTTCAATGGCTTGAAGACGAACTCCATAGATTTGTATAGATGGCTGACCCAAGCCTTTGGCTCCCACTTCGTTACAAACAACAAAGCTCCTCGGCCCTTGAGCGCGCTATTGTCTTTATCCATGCATGATGGCGAGACCCTAAAGGCCTACTCGGAGCACTATTGGGAGATGTACAATGAACTGGATGGCAATTTTGGTGATGTCGCTATCAACACCTTCAAAAATGGTCTCCCAGCTGGGCACGGCTTGAAGAAGTCCCTGACTGGTAAGCCTACCACCAGTGTGCGCTAGCTAATGGATCGGATCGACAAGTACAAACGAGTAGAAGAAGACCAGTAGCAAGTTAAAGGAAAGGAGAAAATTATCCCCCAGGAGAGGAGGGATTTTAGGTCAGACCGGTACGACAACAGCCACTTGAGGAGAGACTTTACAGGGCAATCTAGAGCAATTAACACATAGACCATCGGCGCTGTGTTCTGAGAACCAGTGCACCGTGTATTGGAGGAAATCAGGAACGAGCCATACTTTAAATGGCCGAATAAGATGAAAGGAGAATCCACGAGTCGCAACCAGAACCTTTATTGCCAATACCACTAGGACCACGAGCATACTACGGAGAACTGTAGAAACCTTCGAAGCTATCTGGACCAGTTAGTCTGAGAAGGAAAGCTGAGGTACCTTCTACATCATTCCAGCAGGAATCAAGGTTAGGCCTATCAGGAACCCCAGAGAGATAATGCCCTAAGGCCGCCCGCGAGGACGATCAACGTGATCGTAGCTGCTCCGGGAAGAATAGGAATGCACCCTTCACTGGTGCTAACTGTGGCTTGGCTGCCAGCCGAGGAGTCCCAGCCAGAGCCAAAAAAGGCTAGAAGGAATTTTCACCCGATTTTGACCTTTTTAGGGGAAGACAAGGTTGGAATCATACAACCTCATGACGATGCGCTGGTGATCACTCTCAAAATTAGGAATTACGATTTGAGGAGAGTGATGGTGGAAGACGGCAGTGTGGCCGGGGTCATGTACCCGGACCTCTACAAGAGGCTAAGATTGAAGCCGGAAGACCTGACGTGCTATAGCTCTCCCTTGATAAGCTTCGACGGGAAGCTTGTTATTCCAAAGGGCATGATCAAACTACCCATCCAGACCAGCCCAGAGATAGTGGAGGTGAACTTTATTATAGTGGACACGTACTCTCTATATATAGCCATTGTCGGCAGACCCTGGCTCCATGCCTTGGGGGCCGTCGCCTCCTTGTTGCATCAGAAGGTGAAATTCTCGTTAGGTGACCAGGTCCTCGAAATCTGTGGTTGCCAATCCACGGCAAGGCAATGTATGGTCACTGCCATTTCACAACAGCTCGACGCAGAGCCTTCAGCAACTGCCGAAGAGAACTTATAGCAATCAAAGGCCCCGGTGGCACCTACTGATGCAGTTGTCGGAGAGGCGAAATGTGAAGATTTGGCGAAAGTGGTCATTGGCGATGACCCATAAAGGTTCTTTCAAGTTGAAGTCCAGCTACCTTTTTAGGAAAATGAGGAATTGATTGAGTTTCTCAAGAGCAATATCGACGTGTTTGCATGGGATGCCTGTGATGCCCCAGGGATCGACTCATCCTTCATCTGTCACCATCTCAATGTCAATCCGTTCGTAATCCCCAAGAAGCAGCAGCCCCGACGCCCGTTAAGGGAGCATGCCGATGCGATTAGAGAAGAAGTGATGATGCTTAAGCATGCGGTGGCTATCAAAGAAGTTTTTTACCCCGAATGGTTGCTAATACTGTGGTGGTCAAGAAAAAGAGTGGAAAGTGGAGGGTTTGCATGGACTTCACGGACCTGAATAAGGAATGTCCAAAAGATCCGTTCCCCATGCCTCGAATAGACCAGTTGGCGGATGCAACTACGGGCCACCCCCGGATGAGTTTCCTAGATGCCTTTCAGGACTATCATCAAATACCATTGGCCTTGGAGGATTAGGAGAAGACAGCCTTTGTGACGCCTATCGGGAACTACTACTACAAAGTAATGTCGTTCGGTCTACAGAACGCAGGGTCCACTTATCAAAGGATGATGACAAGAATGTTTGAGCCGCAATTAGGCAAAAGCATCGAAATCTATGTAGATGATATGTTGATAAAGAGCAAAGTGGTGTTCGAGCATCTGAGGGACCTCGGCTGCACCTTCGACGTCTTGAGGAAGTACAAGCTGCGCCTAAACGCCTCTAAATGCTCATTTGGCGAGGGATCTGGCAAGTTTCTAGGCTACATTATTACCCATAGGGGAATTGAGGTTGACCCCGGCCAAATCAAGGCTATTAATAACCTCAAGCCTCCGCGAAACCCTAAGGAGGTCCAAAAGCTTACTGGAATGATTGCGGCATTGAATCAGTTCATTTCTAGGTCAGTAGATAGATGCAGACCATTCTATCTCTTGATTAACAAGTGGAAGGGATTTGAGTGGTCCGAGGACTACATTGTGGCCTTCCAGCAACTTAAGGAGTACCTATCCCGACCACCCATCATGTCCAATCCTGACGCCGATGAGGTTCTTTATGCGTATATCGCTGTGGCTCCTCATGCTGTGAGCCTGGTGCTAATACGTGATGAGAACGACATCCAAATGCCAGTCTATTTCATGAGCAAGTTGTTGCATGAAGCTGAAGTCAAGTACTTGCCCTTAGAGAAAGCCATACTAGCCGTGGTCCGTGGTACACGAAAGCTCCCCCATTGCTTCTAGGCCCACACAGTTGTTGTTTTAACCCAACTTTCCTTGAGGGCCGTACTTCGCGCTGCCGATTACACCGGAAGGATCGCTAAATGGAACACGATTCTAGGGGCCTTCGACATCAAGTACATGCCCCAGACCTCTATAAAAGGCTAGGCCCTAGCTGACTTGGTGGCCGAATTTGCTGAGCCCCCAGTAGAGACAATAACAGAGAAGCAAAACACGGAGGAAAAGTCAGTTGGGGCAATCTCTACCCCAGGGCCCCTCGTTTGAAAGTGTACGTTGATGGCACAGCAAATCAGAGGAGGTCGGGAGTGGGGTTGGTCCTGGTGTCCCCTGAGAAGTCTGTCATAGAGAAATCCCTGAGACTTGGATTCTCAGCCACTAATAACGAGGTCGAGTATGAGGACTTGTTACAAGAGATGGTCATGGTGTAGAAGATAGGAGGTAAAGCACTGGAAATGTTCTCGGATACAAGATTGGTGGTAGGCTGAGTAACGGGAGACTTTGAAGCTAGAGATGCGAGGATGCAAGGGTACTTAAACAAGGTCAAGTGCTTGCAGTCGAACTTCGACTTTTCTAGCCTATCACATGTCTCAAGAAGTGGAAACACCCATACAGATTCATTGGCCTCACTTACTACCTCCTCGGTAGGATACTTGCCTTGGATCATTCTTGTTGAACATCTGGAAAGAGCAAATGAGGTGGTAAATGGCACGATTCATATCCATCAAATTGGAGTGGGCCCTAGCTGGATGGACCCTATAGTAAGATTCCTAAAGGATGATATCTTGCCCAAGGAGAAATCAGAGGCCGAGAAAGTATGAAGAAACACTCCTCGGTTGTGGTTGTCTGAGGACTGTAAATTGTATAGGCGCTCCTACTCCGGGCCATACTTATTGTGTATCCACCCTGAGGAGTTAGAATTACTTCTCGAAGAGCTCCACGAAGGGATCTGTGGGAGTCACATAGAACGAAGATCCCTATCGCACCGGGCCATCAGCCAGGGATACTGGAGGTCGGGGATGCAGAGAGAGGCCCTAGAGTACGACAAGAAGTGTGACCAGTGCAAAAGGTTTGCCTTAAACATTCATTAGTCAGGAGGGGTCCTTAACCCATTGTCTAGTCCATAGCCGTTACCTTAGTAGGGCCTGGATATTGTGGGCCCTTTCCCCAAAGTGCTAGGAAATAAAATATACTTACTGGTAGGCATAGATTATTTCACCAAATGGATCGAAGCTGAACCATTGGCCAACATCAAAGATGTGGATGCTAAAAAATTCATCTGGAGGAACATTGTCACGCAGTTTGGGGTCCTACATACCCTCATTTCAGATAATGGACTCCAATTTGACAGCAAAGCCTTTAGAAGATACTGTTGCAAACTCGGGATCACAAACAGATACTCAACACTGGCCTACCCTCAGGGAAAAGGACAAGTCAAGTTTGTCAACAACGTCATAGTCAATGGGCTTAAAAAGAGGCTTGATGACGCTAAGGAAAGATGGGTGGAAGAGCTGCCACACGTCCTATGGGCTTACCGAACCACACCACGGTGGTCAACAAGGGAAACACCCTTCGCCATGACTTATGAAGCCGAGGCTGTTATCCTTCTAGAGGCAAATTTCTCAACGCTAAGGATGAGCTCCTTCACTCCAAACAGTAATGATGAACTACTGAGGAAGAATCTAGATCTAGTTGATGAATGAAGAGAAAAGGCACTGATCCAGTTGGCCTACTATCAGCAGAAGCTCAAGTAGGGACGTGATGCCAACGTGAAGATGAGACCGCTAACACCAGGGGACTTGGTATTGAGGAAAATTGTGGGTGCTGCCAAGAACCCATCCTATGGAAAGCTAGGACCCAGCTGGGAGGGGCCATACCAAATTACTTTAGTAGCAGGGATAGGTGCATACTACTTAGAAGACTTGGATGAAAGAGCTGTACCTCTTCCATGGAATGTAAATAATCTGAGGAGGTATTATTGTTAATAAAAGCATTTTCTCTAATTTGAATCTTAAATTCTATTACGATTATAGGACTTGTATTTTTGCAACCGTCTAAGTACTAGACAGAACCAAGGTCTTGCATGGTTCTCGGACTCAAACCTATGAGGAAACTAACTACTTCAAGAAGGATCTAGGTGTTAGACAGAACTAAGGTCTTGCATGACCCTCGGACTCAAGCATATAGGGAAACTAGTTACTTCAAAAAAATCTAAGTACTAGACAGAACCAAGGTCTTGCATGGTCCTCGGACTCAAACTTATGAGGAAACTAGTCACTTCAAGAAAAATCTAAGTACTAGACAGAACCAAAGCATTGCATAGTCCTCGGGTTCAAGCCTATGGGGAAACTAACTACGTTTAAAAAGAATAAAATAATAATACTCATACAAGGGGGTAGGAGTCTAGCTCCTCAGATCACCCCCCCTTTTTTTGACAACCAAATTCATAAGGTATGAGATTCATATTCCAAGTTCATAGCCTTTTATAGTCTACTCAACGAGAACAAGTCATAATGTTAAGGTGGTTCAATTATTAACCAAACTCTAAGTGGAAACTATCATTATAGCCTTTGCCCCTTTTTCAGCTGTTATTCCAAAATATAAAGCAAGCCACACTACAAAGATGGTTTAGCTAATAATCAAAGCGCATGCCATACAAGTAACAGAGCCCATCATAATAACAATAAGCACATAATGCAAAAAGAAACATCGTATATTCGATCTGAAAGTTACATCACAACGTTCAAAAAAAAAAAAAAGGGGAGGAAAATGTACGGCGAAAGTCCAACTGGGGCAAGCCAGGGAGGTCTACTTTATTTTTACCCCTTCCTTGGGGGGCTAAGTAGAAAGGGTCTCAGGATCCTTAGGGCCTTCAGCTGGAGGAGCAACCTACCGAGAATCAACTAAGAGGGACATTTCCTCAGCATTAGTGGCTTGGGAACCTGCAAAAGATTCTGTAGCACCCTGGGGCACCTCCTTGCTTGAATCCTTGTCTGGCCCGGTCACTGCTGTAGGCTCAACTCCCTTGGCAGACGCATCAGAAGTGGCAATGGTCACTCCGCCTTCCACAAGTCAGATAAGGCCTCAACTCCAGCACGCTTGAGGGCCTCATTCCAAGTCTAGGAGTAGTAGCGTCTGTATACCTCAGGCACTTGAGACTTGAGAAGGGCTTGGGTTTCAGCCACTCCTAAGTCGTAGGCCGCCTCCTCGGCCTTCTCCTTGGAGGTCTCGGCCTCTGTCCTGGCGAGTTCAGCCTCTTCCTTAGCCCTCAAGGCCTCTTCCCTAACCCGCTCGGCGACATTCTTGGCCCTCTCCACCTCGGCCATCTTCTTCTTCAGCTCTACGATCTGTTCCGTAGAAATCCTCAGCTGGTCCTCTACATCGCGCAGGCGCCTCGTCTCATCCTCGACCCTCTTTTGAGCATTCGCAAAGCTTGTCTTAGCGGTGTCTCGAGCCTTGTCATCTCTTTCAGCTCCTCCCTTGCTTTAGAGAGACCAGTCTTGGAGACTTTAAGGGTCCGAGCAGTGTCCACATGCTTTTCGCGCTCTAGGTCAAAGGCCCTGTTCTGGGTGTTGGCCTCCTCCTCCAACCTAAAAGTGGCTTGGATAGCCTGCCAATCGAGACAAGCACGCATTAAGTTGAGAACTAAGGAACAAAATTCGACGAGGACACAAGTGTCAGAGGTCCTACCATACCCAGGTACCTTTTCAGGTTAAGGACAACCTCCTACCTCCTCAGGCTCTCCAATTCGGCCATATTAGTAGGGAGTAGCAGAGACCTCTCCAACGCAACGGCCACGAATGTGCCTTCGCCACCTCTAAAGTCCCTAAGGGAAGCATTCTTCCTCAAGGGTTCCCCGTGGAGCATTAGGGCGGGGAGCCAGGCCTGGAGCTCGGCCTGTGAGTCCACTTCCTTTCTTGGGCCTTGGTGCCCAGTTTTTTTTTGCTTGGAGGGTCGCCGAGCTTCATCTCCCTCTTGGGAGGGTCGAGATCTGTTTGCTCCCATGGGTCGTTTGCCTTTGTCTTTCTTGTTTTTGGGATCAATGGGCTCGGACCCTTGAGGCAGACTCGGCTTAGGTGGAGAAAGTGGAAGCTTGGACTGGGTGGAAGACGACCTAGTCTAGACCGGCTGACGCTTGGGTGAAGGCAGCGGAAGCTTGGGTTGTGACTACCCTAGTGTGTCCTTCCTCGGCTAGCCCTCAATCAATTCGAGCAGGCTGGTTTGAGGTTGTCTCTTGAAACCCATCTCAGCCTGTGTACCAGCCTTTAATGATAGAAGGTCTGCTTCCAATAAATGGGGGTTACCCAAATCACTAGGATGATCCTCAGCTAGGTGGACTTGGTCGAATGCGCCAAATTCGTCCTCAGATGGACCTAGATCAGCAACTTCTTCTCCTCTACCTAAACTTACTCCCTTAGCCTCTGCACCCTAATAGGATGAAAAGGAACCTGCCAACGGGACGCCCTCTGGGATGGAAGATCCTTCACAAAATGAGAACTCGTGCTCCACTACAGTGATTTGGCAAAGCTGAGGATTGCGGGCTCTGATCACGCATTTGGAAGCCAGGAACGACTTCTGGGCCGGATCTTACCCAAGGATCTTGTGAGTAACCCTAACTTGATTGTTAGCCTCATTCACGAAGATCTCCTCCCTGAGAACGGATTGCAAATCTTCTCGGTTGACCAAATGGAAGTGCCGTTCAAAGGCACATGGATCTGCAAAAAGAAAAAGCATGTTCTAATTAGCAACCAAACGATGCAAACTATGAAAACATAGCATATCAACCCTCCCCTACTCTGAGTACCGCACCTGGCTCTCCCTCTACTGTCGAGCAATGGAGGCCGTCGTGCCACCCCCCTGACACGATGAGAAAATCGTGATTTAACCCCTTGCTGGACTCGGGGAGGCAATAGATAAGCCGAACCCTATCGTCCCTTGTCTTCATGTAGTAGGACTTACCCTTCAAATGTTGAAGATTGTAACACTAATTTACATCGTGATGGGTTAATCTTAACCCCATCTTCTTATTTAAGGCGTTCACATAACCAAAAATCCTGAGCACATTGGTGGCGCACTGCGTGGGAGCCAATCTAAAATGGCTAAGATAGTCCCTCGTCATCGGCCCTATAGGGATTCTCATACCACCTTCTAAGATGGCGATTATGGAAATCACTACCTCACCTTCTTTCCTTTTAATATGCCAATCCCCTTCTTTGTAGTACCTCAAACCCACATTATTAGGTATCCTATAATCGATGACGAATTTCTCCATCGCCTCCTCAGACTCAACCAACTTCTTAAACCTCCCCATCCTAAAGAACGGCTAAAAAACTTAGGGAAGAGTGAAAGAAAGAGAAGAATAAGGGGAAGAGAAAATCAGAAAAGGGAAAAATACGAGACAAGGTAAGGAGAGAACTTACAGAAATGAGGAGAAGCTCCTCAGACGGGCTTTTTTATGCTGGAAAGAGACGAGTTTAATTGGAGGTTTGACCGGATTCAGGGTATGTGCGCAAGAACTCTTGAGTGCAAAAGTAAAGAGGCAAATCGGCCCAAATGGGTATTTGTCCCCTCAATTAAAGAGGAACCATGCAGATTTTCCCGCCCATAAATGTATGGAAATCTCCACCGTTAGATCACCAGCACACCGTTGGATATGAGGCGTACAGAGCCGCCAGAGTTTAATGAAGTCACGCTCCGCATTCCAAGGCGCTAGGAACGTGCTTTGGACAGGTGAGTAGACTTTAGCACTGACATAAAACAAGACTGGACAAGCCATGACAGAGACCCAAGGACATCAAAATCCTCCTTCCCGTCCGAGGTACCGGACAGCAGGATTTTGTGGGGCTATTGTGGGGCCCAAAGAATCTGGCAACCTTGGCCCACTTTGTACCAAGCTCAAGGCCCAAGCCAAGGAGGAAGAGGCTCCCGAGGACGAAGTGAGAAAGCCCAAGTTGCCCAGAGACGTTGCTGAGGACAATTCTGTCCTCGGCCGATCAAGACCATGGGAGGAGGAAGCAGCGGGCCATCAAAAGTAGCCTTCCTGAGCATCCCTGGAGAAAGAGCAAGTATAAAGTGTCGGCCATAGAAACATGGTGTAAGAACAATTCCAAGGTGAACTGTCGCCTCCACAATAAATGCTCACAACTAACGTTTTGGCCGCATTAATGAGGAAATGACCCCTAAACAGTGCAGCCTTGGTTGCTACAACCTAGAGAAAGAATGGGAAGGCGGTTGATGGGATAGGCACTCAAGTAACAACCTGCTTGATCAACAAATGGAGGGCCAAGATCAACTGAAGGGGGATATATAATGTAAGAAATCCCTCTGAGAGAGGTAATAAGCAATAGAAAGGAGGATGGACCATAGTGACTCGAATCATTTGAGTGGCCTTTGTAACCAAGCATTGAAGGAATAATAAGAATTACATGTTCCTCAGGAGAGAGCCGAGAAGCAAAATTTCATGCTTTAGCTTATGTTCTTGTAATTAAACCCCTCCACAACCATGTTCGTTTGTTGCAATCCTCACTAAGGCCTAGTTCTTAAACCCATCATTTACAAATTCATTGTATTGGGCTAGTTGGACTTGAGTTCACTTATCCAACAGTAGAGCTGCTCAAACCTAGCCCCTACATATATATATATATATATATATTTGGTTAATGGGTGTTCTTAGGGTATTTGTTAATGAATTATTTTAGAAAATATTTAATACTATGTTTATGAGAAATATAAAAAGTCATCTAAAAAGTTAATTACTTTTTTCATTTCTCATAAAGAGTTTATAAAAATATTTCATAAACTAATATCCTACGTCTGATATTGTTGGGATTAAGCTTTGTTGTTGTTGTTGTTGTTGATGACTTCAATTTAAAAAAAAAAAAAAAAAACTCAATCCTAACTAATGCACTTTAAACACATGGTAACCGGATCCATTAAAATATAACAACTTCGCTTATTTATCCTAGTTCTTTGGGGGGGTTAGTGAGGCCAAAAGTCAACATTGCAGAGTAGTATTAGCTATCCTAAATTCTTATATACAATGATTGTTGATCTCATTGGGGTGTTTCAGGGTTGAATGGTAGAACTGTGAATCTGTGCAAGCTTGCCTGTTCAGCTCCTATTTACCATGTTTTGACTTCAAAAAATTGCCAGATCTATAATGGTTAAGTAAGTCTTAGCTGTTCAAGGCAATTAGAGATGATGTTTTTGCTTGTGTTGAAAGTTATCAATAGTTTCTCAATGGCTGCTTGTCTGATTGTGTTCTTGGATTGATTGCTTATTCTGTTGGTTTGGAATGAAAGTAGAGGTTGCCCCATGTTTGTCACTGGTAAATACCGATAGTCCAAAAAACTTAAATTATTAGGAAATAGTAAATTTAATCATTTAATCTAATGCTCTCTCAAGCACGAGGCTAAACTTCTCTTACTCCTAGCTTCTCTCTTTAAACACCTTGTACATGATTTTCACATTTGACTTCACTGTCTTGCTCATAAAGGTGAACTTTTTCCATATTTAAGGTAGAAAGTGTGATTAGATGGCCTGGTTGGGTCATCCCACAGTTGATTATTTAAGACTTATATCTTTGAGTTTTCACTTTTCATTCTTGTATTCAAAAGATCAGTTGTGCATCTTGGAGTGTATTGTTAACATTGGATGTCAACCTGTCTGTTTTCGTTATTTGATTGTTGAAGGTTATTGCTGATACATATTTCTAACTCTTATGTGATGGACATTAGGTAATGTGAGATCTCCATTAGAATTGTCTGAGGAGGAATGGAATCAGGTTTTCAAAACAAATTTAACAGGAGCCTAGTTAGTGTCAAAATACATCTGCATACGCATGCGCGATGCAGAGCAGGGAGGATCAATCATAAACATATCTTCTATTGCTGGTCTAGACCGTGGGCTATTGCCTGGATATTATATAGTAGGATATTTACAAAAAATGTTCATTAACAACTACTTGATAGATTGACTACCACTTCGCTCCCCTGAATTCATCCAATGTGCCTACCATGCAATCTAACAAAATTATTGATATATCACCCTAAAAAAAATACAAAAAAATAGAGAGTAAGGCTTAAATGTAAGAAAAACAACAAACAAAAATAATATATTGGAGGAAGACAAAGCACCACTTAAAACACATACACTAAAATAATTAATCAAACCCAATAACCCAAAAAAAAAAAACATAGACAAAAATATATATCATTCCCACTCTTTAAAAAAAAGTCATTAATTAGAGAAAATATTAAACAATTATCAAACTGACCAAATAAAAGAAAAGATTAAAAAAGAAAAGTGTGGTCTTATTTTGTACACAGTATTTTCGTGGGAGTTAAAAGATTTTTTTTTTTTTCTTTCAAACTCTAAATTACATAAAAGAATAAGGTTTTTTGTTTTTTGTTTTTTTTTTTTTTCTAAACTCTAAGTTAGAGTCCAACTAAATATTTTGTTAGAAAAAAAATATCAAAAAGTAATTTGAGTTCAAATAGAACTCATATTTTTTCTTTGAAATATTCATGTTTAGAAATATGAGTTCAAATAGAAAATTCACTTTTAGAAATATAAGAAAATTCACGTTTAAAAATATGAACCCATATTTAAAAATTTTAGTCCAAATAGAAATCAATTAGAACTCATATTTTATATTCACGTTTTCCATAGAAATCAAAATGTTTTCATGCTAATATAAATGCAAATTATTAAATTTTACCCAAAAAATAGAAGAGCTTTTGAGCACGCACGTGAGCGCATGCTCAGAGGCTAGTATTTTTTTAACAAAATATCACAAATAACTTAACACGAATTTATGAAATTAGTCAAAATTAATGCTACTAAAACTATCTAATAGCCAACCACTTTCTTTGAAAACTCCTATGCATGACCATAATGAAACGAAAATACAAATTCAATGGAAAAATATTGTGTGATTCAAAAAGAGCCTATTCTTACGTGTGTACAATGAGGTTTTTTTTTTTTGGTTTAGTGTAATAATTTTTCATTCATCCTAATTTTAGGTTTACGCATTTGTCCAATAATATTACGCATTGCAAACTACTGATACAACCATAAGTGTCATGAGGCAACCCTACTCACCTTAGATTCTATATGACAATGGTTGCAACCCGGGGCATCAAAAATTTGATAACAATGAATGCAACTCAAAAGAAGACACATTGAGAGCAAAAACAAATACAATATTTTAAAGCAGCAATTGAATGTAAGAAATAGAAAACTAAAAAATAGGATAAGTAAAAGAAGAATATTTGCTTATATACTTATCTGGATAATCTTGGAAGTCAAGTAATCAAGTCTTTTGCTATTCCAGTGCAGTAATATTCTATTCGGGTTTTTTTTTTTTTTTTTTTTTATATTTCCAGAAGAAGAAGAAGATGAAAAGGAAGGAGGATATAACATGAAACTTAAATAAAATAAAATAAAAACTGGATAAGAAAAAGAAGTTAAAGAGAAGTTAAAATTTGATAGTAAAGCAGTTTCTTAGAAGTAAAACATGGGAGAGTGGAATTCAAGCAATTTGTTAGGAGTAAAATGTGGGAGTGGAATTCAAACATGTTAAGGCGTCTTTTTTTTTTTTTTTGGAAATTGAATTTGAAAAAAAAGGGGCGGCCAGGGTAGTTTTTTTTTTACAAAACATAGGAATTTTTTTTTTTTTTTTTTTTTTCAAAATAGAAACGTGGTAGATAATTTTTTTGATACAACATGGCTTTTTTCATTAGGTTTTTTGTTTTCAATTTTTATCAATTTAAGATTTTAAACCATTTCTTATGATTTAGAGATAAAGATAAGTTTATTAAATTAAGGGTATTTCATTAGTTTTTTTTTTTAAACTGAACGTGATGTTTTTTCTAAGAATAAAATATTAAAAATTTTACTATTTAGTTGTTTTTTTTTTTTTTTTACTCAACGTGAGGTTTTTATTTTTTATTTATTTTTATTTTTTTTAAGAATATAATATTAGAAACGTGTGTTAGAATAAGTTGGCTAGTAGGAGTGTTCGTATTTTGTAGGTAATGTTTTTTCAAATTTATCTAAAATTTAGGACTTTTTAAATTGATAATTTTACATGTCTAACCCTACTATTTAAGCTTTACAAATTGATAAATTAAGGATATTTTGGGTATCAAAATTGAGGAATCCAAATAGGGGAAGCCCCTTAAATAATAGTATAGATATAGAAGATATAGATAAAAAACTTTAATGCCAAAAACATATACATTCAATCACCACCAAAATTTCAAAATTACATGTAGAAAAAAAGAGAGAGAGAGAGAGAGAGAGAGAGAGAGTTAACGTGATATATATATATATATATAAAGAGTAGAACTCAAGGTTTCTACATACCTAAATAAAAAAAAATAAAAAAATTTAACGCCAAAAACATATACAGTGATGGTAAAAAAAAAAAAAAAAAAACCTTTCTTTAGGTTTAATACCTATAATAATTCTTGTAAAGTCTCTCACCCGAACTTATCTAATATTCCATTCCAATGACTCCCCAGTGCAATCCAAAAAATTTGTGCGTACTTGAACTTGAGAGAGATAAAAGAATTAGGGTTAAACCAAGTATTTAACAAAAAAAAAAAACTTCAATCAACAAACCAAAGTTAGGTGCGTGTTATTAAAGATAACAGCATAAGTTTGTTAGAGTTTGTGTTTGATTTAAATTTTGATGAGATAATTTTTCCTAAAAATCCTATTCAAATTGTTCAAAATAAAGATATATATCAAACTCCCTACAAAATAGGACAACTTTATGTTAGTTTCAAAGATAACTCACTTCACTTTCCTTACTCACGTTTAAAATTATTCAGTCACCACAACATTTCAAAATTAAATTTAAAAAAGAAAAAAGAAAAAGAAAAAAAAAAAGGAAGTAGAACTCAAGGTTGCTACTGTGGGGGGGGGGGGGGGGAAAAGCCCAATCTAATGTAGTGGGCCTAGGGCCCTATTTGAGGACTACTGTGTGTCCGAAGAGAAGGAACCGGTTGAGATAAAGTCCATCTGGAAGAAGGATACCTGGAAACAAAGGAGGGGTACAATCCAAAGAAGTCACCAGCGGTCCGAAGAGGTCCTACTCCTCGGATACGAATAGTATTGATTAATCAAATGTGTGGAAGGTCCGAATGGTCTTCCTAGCAACCCCAATGATCAAGATAAGCTCTGCGTATATCTGGAGACGATAAGAACGAAGAAATATCTAAGGGAAAAGCTGCTACCACCGTATTAAATGCATTGCAGCAACTTTTTTGGCCGCATTTATGTAGAGAAGATCCTTGAACAGTGTAACCTCAGCTATCGCCACTCACAAAAAGCTGAGGAAGATACATGAAATGACATGCACTCAAGTAGGGACCTAGATGAAGAACAAGTGGACGATGGGGATAATGGGGGAGGATTCTATATAAAGAAGAAGGGCTCCTAAAAAAGGGGGAGGAGAAAGAAAGGTTTTATTATAGCCCTAAGAATTGTAACAAATACTAAATTTATCATAAATCTCTTCGGACTTCAACTTATTTGATCTTTACGTGTATGTTTATACTGGTTTATACTTGGATGTTGTGATCAACCGTTGTGAGCTCCACAGTCAACCTAGCTCTATCATCCACACTCTACAAATTTATTGTTTTGGGCATGGGCCACAAATCCTAACTCTACAGCTACAAACCTAAATAAAAAAATAAAAAAATTTAACGCCAAAAACATATACATTTAGTCACCACCAACATTTCAAAGTTATATTTAAAAAAAAAGAAAAGAAAAAAAAAAGATAGTTAACGTGATACATATAAAAAAAAAAAGTAGAACTCAAGGAAAAAAGAAACTTTCTTAAAAAGAAAAAAAAAATATGAAGAAAAAAAAAAGAGTTAATGTGATACATATAAGGGGGGAAAATGTAGAACTCAAAGAAAGTCAATCATAAATAAACAAAAGAAAAGAAAACAAAGAGGAACTTGCAAAAGATAGAACCTAAAAATTTGTTGGAGCTTCCGACAGTAAATATCTTTAATTTGAAGAAAAAGAAAGGAAGATGTAGAGCTAAACTAAATGTCTTCAATTTGAGGAAGAATGAGAGATAGAAAGTGAGATAGAAACTGAAAAGCATACGTGAGTTTGTGGGTCTTAAAGTGTAGGAGATTTAATTTACATATCTATCCCCGTTAGTTGAAAACTTGTAAGTGAGTATGATGAGGGTATTTTAGGCATAAAAAAATAAAGAAAAGTAAATTTTTACCAGAATGTCCTTTAATTTTTTCTTTACTTAAATATAGAGGTGTAGGGACATTTTTGGATTAAAAAAAATGAGGAATCCAAACAGGGGAAGCCCCTTAAATTGTAGTATAGAAAAAAAGAAGTAGAACTCAAGGTTGCTACAAACCTAAATAAAAAAATAAAAAAATCTAACGCCAAAAACATATACATTTAGTCACCACCAACATTTCAAAATTACATTTAAAAAAAAAAAAAAAAAAAAGATAGTTAACGTGATACATATAAAAAAAAAAAAAAAAAAGTAGAACTCAAGAAAAAAAGAAAACTTTCTTAAAAAGAAAAAAAAAATGAAGAAAAAAAAAAAAAGAGTTAATGTGATACATATAAGGAAAATAAAAATTAGAACTCAAAGAAAGTCCATCATAAATAAAAAGTCAATCATAAATAAACAAAAGAAAAGAAAACAAAGATGAACTTGTAAAAGATAGAACCCGAAAATTTGTTGAAGCCTCTGACAGTAAATATCTTTAATTTGAAGAAAAAGAAAGGAAGATGTAGAGCTAAACTAAATGTCTTCAATTTGAAGAAGAATGAGAGATAGAAAATGAGATAGAAACTGCAAAGCATACGTGAGTTTGTGAGTCTAAAAGTGTAGGAGATTTAATTTACATATCTATCCCGTTAGTTGAAAACTTGTAAGTGAATATGATGAGGGTATTTTAGGAACATTAGTAAATTAATGACTTTTATTTTTAGAAACAGTACAATATTTTGGGACATCTCAAAATAGAATAGAGGACAAAAAAAATGGGACGGAGGGAGTAAAGGAAAGTAAATTTTTACCGGAATGTCCTCTAGTTTTGTCTCTACTTAAATATAGAGGTGTCGGGGTATTTTTGAACTAAAAAAAATGAGGAATCCAAACAGAGGAAGCCCCTTAAATTGTAGTATAAATAAACAAAAAATCAAGAGAGATGCTACGTCTATAACATTTTTACAACATTTTTATAACAAATCACAAGTGATTAGTTATTATTAGTTCAAATTTGAACCTAACACTAAGATTATTTTTTTGCCCCAATAATAACAACCAATAACAACCTGCCACTTAGGATTTGTTGTAAAAATGTTGTAGACATATCATTTCTCAAAAATTAAAAACAAAAAAACAAATCTGACTCTTCTCCTAGCTTCTCGCTTCTCTCTGCTCTTCTTCCATGCTTCTGTCTCATCTCTTGCTTATTTCATCTCACTTCTTCTCTTCCAAACCAACCACAAGAAACCCAGTGGCTACCAAACAAAACCCTATGGATGACCCATGAAAGAAGAAACAAAGTTATTCAATTCCTTCCCCGGCCAAACCAACCACAAGAACCTAGACGGCTAACCCACCAAAGAAGCTAGGTTCTTCAATTTCAGCCATTTAACTATCAACGCATGAGATATATGTAAGTTATCTTAATTTTTATTCACCGTTACTAGTCCGAGTTGTGCTTATCGTTTGATTTAGGGTTTTTTTAATTTTTTATTTTTTTATAGGAGATTTGGGTGTTCTTTGCTAACTTTGTTTAGAAAGTTAATTTGAAATTTCCTCCTATTTGGTACTAATTGACACGGTGTGTTTTGATATCGCTTATTTTATTAAAAATTAAAAACTTATGGCCGAAAATAATAAAAAAATAATTTTTAGTTACTATTTAATCGCTTATTTTACTTAAAATTAAAAACTTATGGCCGAAAATAATAAAAAAAATAATTTTTAGTTACTGTTTAATCTCCAAATATTGTACATTTAGCTTAATGCACTGTTTATGTTCCATGGACAGTGCAAGAGATGCCGGTTAAAAAAAAAAAAAAAAAAAAAGACGCGTGAGTTTTCATTCGTATCCAAATGGATACTAAGTGTAGTCACCAAACAAATTTAATTACTTACTTGTAATTTATGTTTCATTCCAAGATGTCTCTCTCAACTCTTCACATTCTCTTAAACCTCTGTATCTCCCTTTTCCTTTAGTACTAAATCTGAATTCACAAAATATCAATGGGGTTTTATGGGTTTGTCTATGGATTTCTGTATTTCTTTGAGTTATTTTTTGTGGCTTTGTCTCCATTTTGTTTTGTTTTGTTTTTATGTTTGTATATGGGTTGTGTGGGTTTAGTTTGGATTTGCCTATTTGGGTCTGTATTTATTGGTAAAGCTGAGACTTGGGAATGGCAATGTTGTTGAATTTTGTTTTGTTTTGTTTTGTTTTTTTTTTTTTTTGGTTTTTTTTTTTTTTTTGGGTGTCATATATGAGATTCCGAGAATGGGGTTGGTTTATTTGTGTTAAGGAATTGTTGGATTTTTTTTTTTTTAATGTTTTTAGAGTTGAATGTTGGATTAATTGAAAATGCAAATTATGTGTTTGGTGAAATGAATTTGTGAGCTATGTGCGATTTATTGACTGAGATGACTTTGATATCTTTCTCCATTTATAATGGTTACTGGGTTCTCAGAAGTATTTTGTTTGTCTAAGCTAGGTGGCTGCTTGTGTCTTGTCTGAGCTGTGCATGATTATTCTACTTCGATCATGTATTTTCTTTACAGGAAAATTTTACTTCTGTCAATTGAGCTTTTGTTTTAGATTTTTTATCCAAACTGAAATTAGGTTGAATATATATATTTTCTGTGAATGGTTGTGACTTGTGAATGAATGAAAGTTAATTTTTAGTACTATATGTATTGGCTATAGCTTGTTAAGAGTGGTAGATTTTCTTCTCTAGAAACAATCCTTAGCTAGACTCTAGGCAACTCAAATTTATCCAACGCATGGCTTACCTTAATATTGGTATTGATTCCTCATTGTCTATTGTTTCCTCCCTGCACTCTCACTTTTCTCTGGCCAGTTCATTGTGCAAACTCTAAGTGTGACCTTGGTCTACGTGTCTATCATAACCACATGCCTTATCTCACTTGCTACCCTAGAGGTGCAATGGGCTGGTATTGGATTAGAAGAGCGGTGGAGGAATGAAAAATTTTGGCTCATTTCTGGTACTAGTGCTCACTTGGCTATTGTGGTACAAGGCCTACTCAAAGTGATTGCAGGGATTGATATATCCTTCACATTGACTTTTAAGTCAGCAGGAGAGGACATTGAGGACATTCATGCAGACTTGCCATTCTAAGTTAGCAGGAGAGGACATTAGTGTTTTAAACTGTGTTTATAATACATTACTAACCAGAGTACAACTACTATTAAATATAAGTTTGTCACTAATACAATCATCACATAATGTCCTGCTTTTTATTTTATTTTTTCCCCTTTCCTTTGTTTTATTGTCCAATTTATTTTATTTAAGTTAACACATTGCTCTATCAAAAAAAGAAAAAAAAGTTAACTCATTGCTTCTTCTTTTTTCTCCTTAGAAAAATACAAAAGCATGTGATATAAAAACAAATTTATTCACAATTGAAGGGCATTGAGATCTTTTGTGGGAGGAATAGAGCTATAGGTATTGGTGCAAAATTTATGGACGATATAGTTGAAGTTATGATTGATGGAGGAGAAAAGCGCTGAATTCTTCTATTGCACAACAACATGTCAACATTTGTTATCAATAAGTTATGCAATTGAGCTTTGCCAAAGAAAAAAGAGTAGAAAAGATCCACTTCGAAACAGCTTTTTAGTTTGAGATTTTGAATGTTGTTAAAAAAACACCCATGTATTTTGGGTACTCTCTCTCTCTAAAATATTTTAGTTGGCAAGAGTTGGAAAGATATTTTTTTAGTTGGCTATGATGGAAGTTATTTAGTTATTATCTTGTCAATTGGTGTATCAATGGCCTCTTTGTTTTGAATTTTGTGTAAAAAACGCATATTTTGGATACTTTATCATCTCTCTTGATATGACGAATGACAGCCGCACTATTTCAAGAGAACAATTAAACAACCATAGAATCAATAATAAACCCTAAGAGTCTGCACCTAAGGGTTGCTTGGAGTCAGCACCAAGCAAACTGGAGTCGGCACCAATGTAAAATGAAACACAATATTTTTATAATTCCCAAAAAATGTCTTTCAATAATTAGAAAAAGTGCTTAAATAGCTAACCATAAGATGCATAAAAAAACCCTAATTATTAAATGTTTGGGCTTGCTTAATCTCAAGCCCAATTACTAACAGGCTTCATCCACAAGATCACAGGTTGGGCCGTCTTCTCTTTGCTCTTCTTCCCATACATGCGTATAATTGGAGGCTTGTACTTTGTGTTTGCACCGTGATATATAACTTTTTAGCAGTTAAGAACTTTGAAACAATTTTTTAGTTTGAGTTTTAAATGTTGTGAAAAAACTCATGCATTTGGGTTCTCTCTTTATGTTGATATTGTACATTTTAGTTATCAATAGTTGGCCCCAAAAAAAAAAAATAGTTGGCTAAGATGACAAATTTTTAGTCATCATCTTGGTAATTGGATTATCAATGGATTCTTTATTACTAAAAAAATGTTACTAAAATTAAAATGTAGAAAGTTTAAGAAAAACAATAATTAGGAAAATTATTTTATTGATTTTAGGTCCAAATCTAAATCCAAATTCAATTTTAGGTATCCAAACAATGGAATTTCAAATCATTCATTGTATAAAATGACCCAAATAAGGAATTTAAAAATCAATGGATTTCAAATAAAGGCTTTTTTAAATCTATTCATTTTAAAATCAATGGGTTTCAAATCAAGCAAATAGAGTGGTTGTATAAAATTTTTATTGTCATTTTTAGGTTTTCAGGGCATTACGGTCTTTTTTTTAGGTTTTAATGTGCATAGAGCTCTACTATTGCTTCAAATATTTTATGTTCATGAAATTAAAATTTTCACATTATATACTGTTGGCTAAATCAAGGCCAAGTAGGCCTCTTTGTAGTTTGTATTTCTAATTTGGGAAGTTGTAACCAAGAGGACATGAAATGGAATAAAGTGGGGCCTATAAGAACATGAACATGTGCAGTCTGAAGAACTGTGGATGAATGCTATCTTTTAAGAAGAATTCCTCTATTATTGTTATATGCTTGGGAAAGTGACTCACACCTGGGATAGAATAGAATACCTTGATTTCTCACCACTAGTAAGGTCCAAGGTGAAATGCCATCCAGGATGTTTGTTGAAAGATATATTTTCAAGACCTTTTGGTTCAAAGATTAAAAGCATTTCTAATGAACTTCTCTCTTTTTATTTCTAATGAACATAATTGGTATGTATTTCTAATGGACTTTTCTTTGTAGTTTTTTTTTTGGGAAATAGATATATGAGATCATGTGTGTTACAAGTTGTAGCCTTGACATTTAGTTGGAATTGTAAGACTTGTATTCTCCAAAATAACTAGAGTTGTAAAGAAAGATGGTAGAAAAGACCTGGGAGAAATGCAACCAATGTACTTCATGTGATGGTTATATGTTCAAATGGTCAAAGTTTATTGGCCTTAGCATCAACCTGGGAGAAATGCAAATCAATTAAGCAAGGACAACAATCCTTTTTGTGATGGTTATACTTTCAAAAGTACAGAGTGTACTCAAAATTGTATCTTGCTTGGCTAAGTTAATGAAAATAAATTCAAATCTGCTTATGAATGGAAGGATTTACAATGTGAATCTTGTTTGTGATTATTTGTCCATAAACTTCTGGTTATGAAAACAATGGAGAGAGAACACATGAAGAGAAAGGTGAGAGGTGAAGGCCAATACATCAGAGAGAGAGGTGGGAGGTGAAGGCTTAGCGTTTGAGCTATGCGAAAATGAAAGAGGGAGAGAGGCGGTTTTTTTTTTTTTTTTAATAAAACTTAAATAAATAATATTGGTGATGTGGAAATTTGTTGAGGTTCTAAAACTTATGTTGCAAAATATGAGGAGTCAACCAATGGCTTCTTTGTTTGTTGCATGTATGTATTAAAAATGTTACTAAAATTAAAATGCAAAAGGCTTTAAAAAAGTAATTATTGAAAAATAAAAATTGAGTGTTAGTTTGTTCTTTTGAATTTTGTGTAAAAGACACATATTTTGGATACGTTATCGTCTCTCTTGATATAGAACCTTTTAGTTGTTAAGAACTTCAAAACGATTTTTTAATTTGAGATTTTAAATGTTGTGAAAAAATTCATTCATTTGGGTTCTCTCTTTCTATTGATATAGAACATTTTAGTTGGCTATGATGACAAATTTTTAGTCATCCTCTTGTCAATTAATTATCAATAGGTTTTTCATTACCTCATGTATTTATAAAAAATGTTACTAAAATTAAAATGTATAAGGTTTAAGAAAAATAATAATTGGAAAAAACATTTTATTGTTCTTAAATCCAAATCCAAATTCAAATTGAGGTATCCAAGCATGGCATTTTATTTTGGAAGCATAATGTAATCATATTATATATGATGACAGATCACGCGACTCATACTAGATGCTTGGCAAAAAAGTATGAAAAAATAAAAAAAAAATTGTAAAAGTAAATAATCAAACTTTTAATAAATTTTAAACAAAATTATTAACAGTGTTAACTGGAAGATAATTTTAATTAATTGGGGATATTTTGGTTATTTTTATGTTTTGAGGGTATTTCGGTTATTTTCTTGATTTTTAGGATCATTTCAGTCATTTTTTTAGTTGTATTTTGGTCATTTTTTAAGTTCCTAAGGGTATTTCAAACATTCTCTAGATAATGAGGGCATTACGCTCTTTTTTTTTTTTTTTTTGTTCTAAGGGCATTTTAGTCATTTTTTAGGTTTTAAGGATATTTCGGTCATTTTTTAGGTTCTAAGGATATTTCGGTATCATCCTCACATTTGAGGGTGGTATTATCAAATGTGAGAAAAAAAAAAAATACTAGTACAATCGAATGTGGCAAAAGTATAGCCAAATGTGAAGTTAGTACTGTCCAATGTGACGATGAAACTATCAAATGCGAGTAAAAATTAAAGTACCATTGAATACGAGAAAAGTACGGTCAAATAAGATGTTAGTTCTGCCCAATGTGACAATGAAACCATCAAATGTGAGAAGAAAAAAGAAGAAGGAAACCACTGAATTTGACAAAAGTATAGTTACATATGATGTTGGTATTGCACAATTTGAGGGTGATATTATCAAATGTGAGAAAAAAAATACTAGTACAATCGAATGTGGCAAAAGTACGGCCAAATGTGAAGTTAGTATTGTTCAATGTGACAATGGAACCATCAAATATGAGAAAAAAAATAAAGGAATCATCGAATGTGACAAAAGTAAAGTCACATGTGATATTGGTATTACACAATGTGAGGATGATACCATCAGTTAGAAAAAAAAAAAAAGGAAACCACCAATGTGACAAAAGTACTATCACATGTGATGTTCGTGCTGCACAATGTGAGGATGGTACCATCAATTGTGAGAAAAAAAATAAGGGAACTTCTGAATGTGACAAAAGTACAGTCACATGTGATGTTGATATTGCACAATGTGAGAATAATACCATTGAATATGAGAAAAAATAAGTGAACCACCGAATGTGACAATAGTATATTAACATGTAATGTTGGTACTACACAATGTAGGAATGATATTATCAAATGTGAGAAAAAAAAAAAAAAGAAGGAAACTACCGAATGTGACAAAAGTACAGTACATGTGATGTTGATACTATACAATGTGAAGATGGTACCATTAAACGTGAGAAAAAAAAGAAAAAAGAGAACCACTAAATGTGATAAAAGTACAGTCATATATGCTGTTGGTACCATCAAATGTAAGAAAAAAAAAATAAAAAAACCACCGAATGTGACAAAAGTATAATTACATGTGATATTAGTACTGCACAATATAAGAATGATACCATCAAATGTGAGAAAACAATAAGGGAACTACCAAATGTGAAAAAAGTACAGTCACATATGATGTTGATACTACACAATGTGCGGATGGGACCATCAAATGTGAAAAAAATAAGGGAACCACCGAATGTGACAAAAATACAATCACATGTGATGTTGGTACTGCACAATGTGAGAATGGTATCATTAAATGTGAGAAAAAAAAATAAGGAAACTACCGAATATGATAAAAGTATAGTCACATGTGATGTTGGTACTGCACAATGTGAGAATGGTACCATCGAATGTGAGAAAAAATAAGGAACCACAAAATGTGACAAAAGTATAGTCACATGTGATGTTAGTACTACACAATGTGATGATAGTACCATTAAATGTGATGTTTTGGTAACCTAGCAAAACAGGTTGCTCACTAGTAGGTACCGTACCCAAAAAAAAAAAAGGGGAGTACGGTAGAATTACTCAAAGAATAATAGACCACAATCGCAGCATAGAAAATACACCCATTTAACTTTGTCAAGTAAGGACCAATTTAATATTTTATATACCTTGATCTTATTCCATGGTAAAATCTATTGCAACCAATCTTTTAAGAGAATAAATACAAAAAGACCTATAAATTTAGGGCTTTGTGGGCTTGGATCTTCTAATGGCCGATTTCTTGACCCAAGTTATGGCATGGCATTAACAACTTTAGAAACATGATTTAAAGTTGAAGAAGCAATAGTAGATTTTTACTCTAGTAGAATGACTAATAAATCTATTAGAATGATTAAGGCTTGGAAAAGTGTTACATTCACAACAAATGTTAGGTGGCAGGTTGTTACAAGTTTTTAAGTTAAATCCACTACTGAAATTACTTTATTTCCTACTAGTAACATCCTATCACGTAAGATTTGTTGTGAAAATGTTGTGGACGTAGCCAGAGATGAAGGGAGGAGGGGAGGGGGGCAACTACCCCCCTTGACCTAAAAAATTCTCTATGTATTAGTAGTAAACTATTAATAAATGTAGTAAAATGTTATTTGCCCCTCCTGACATAAACAACTTTTTAGTTTTTACTATATATGTAAAGCTAACTTGTCAACAAGAAGACAATTTTACATTCACAAAGTACTGAAGCAACACTTTTATTAAATAATGGGTCCCACCTACTAGTACATTGGTTTTGCACACAACTTCGTTGAATAGGTCTGGGGAAAAAAATATGGTGATACCAAACTGTAGCACCTCACCAGTTCGCCTCTTATTTAAAAAAATTTTCTCTTGTAATCAACAATTTTTTGTCTCAGCCTAAGTTTTTGTTGTTCTAGAAGAGAGAGAGAGAGAGAAAAAAAAAAAGACTTGAGTTTTTGCTATAAACTCAAATGTCTACATAACATTTTAAAAGCATTCATGGCATTGAGGAACATATACAACTTCATAGTAATATGTCTAGGTCAAATTCTAAACAAGCTTATATTGAAGTAGATTTTGCAATTGAGTAAATTTAATTAGAAATGAAAAAAATGAATTAAAGTAAAATTTTATAACAGATTATGTATGACAATGACTTTGGCATATAGTTGTTTATTTATTTGTTTATTTATTTTTTGAACCGATTTATTTTGTAATTAGTATCGATTAATATTTCTTAGATTAATTTTACCTTAAATCTTGTCTTTTAATCTTGCCCCTCCTGACTTGAAATCTTGGCTTCGCCACTGCATGTAGCATTTCTCTTAAGGCTAGCGACATTACAAAATTCAGATAATATCATTAAATTACAAGATTTTCACTTCAAAATTGGCATTCGTAACACTTAATAGATTAACCTAAGAT
Source organism: Quercus suber (assembly GCF_002906115.3). Taxonomy (NCBI): domain Eukaryota; kingdom Viridiplantae; phylum Streptophyta; class Magnoliopsida; order Fagales; family Fagaceae; genus Quercus; species Quercus suber. The sequence continues at coordinate 192,168 of NW_027070150.1, forward strand.
ATGGTCATAACTTGTAGGAGTTGGTTTCGCTTGGCCCCAAATAGCTTCATTTGGTGCTAAATTATAGATTTGTACTAATAAGTTTTCTCAAATATTCATTATCAATATTTCATTTCTAAAGTAACCAAAGTTTAAAATGAAAAATTATTCCACAAAAAAAAAAAAAAGTAAAAATAGACATGACATACGGTAGCTGATAGTACAAAAAATGAAACAATAAAAATAGGATAAAGAATTTGTATTTACCCCCATTAGGAAAAGAGAGGGTGCATTTTTTTTTTGAGAGAGTTTCAACCTATGATGTCCGCTCCTAATGATAGCTCTTTATCATCAGATTAAGACACCAATCAATTTTTGGTGTAGGCGGAGATTGACCCTCAAGTCTCCTATTCAACCATCAGAGACTTTATCAGTTGAGCTAACGGTTTGGTACAATTTTGGGTTATTTTTAGCATCTCACTTTCCAGTGCGGTTTGGCCAAAACCATCATCGTACCGCACTTTAATTTTGTGGTCAAATATGCAATTCGGTGCGGAAGGTATGACTGGTTGGTTTTGGGCTGATATATTTTTCAAAATTTTGGGTTGGATTGGCCAAGTCCAAAATTTATTTTTTCTTTGTTTTGGGCCAAATTTTAAACTGTTGGACTAGTTATTTATTTATTTATTTTGGACTGGCTTATCCTAATCAACACATGCTAGGCAAATTTGGGCCAGCCCAAAGCTTTGTTTTTGTTTTTTTTTTCCTTGCAAGAAAATGATGCTTATTGCTTATCCATGACATGACATAATGACACAGAGTCATAGACTACATAGTCTGTAACTTAGTAGCTTCTAAAACAAAACAAAACCTATAAAACAAAACAAGTATTACAAATACCAATTACTAGACCCAAAAAAAAAAAAAAAAAAATCATGATAGATTGACAGTAAACTAAAAAGTACCCCAAATATATATTAAAAAAAAATATCCATAACAGTAAACCACACACAATTATACATGTTAGAGTGTATTGTTGTATCGGGAAAGAGAAGAAGAGTATAAGTATGTAAACTCATGTAAGTATTTAAAGTGAGAAGCCTAATAACACGAACTAAAATGCTGTCATTTATTCCCTGGGCATACTTGAAATGCACTAAGGGTCTGTTTGGATACCGCTTATTGCTGAAAACTGAAAATTGAAAACACTGTAGCAAAATAATTTTTAAATATGTCAATAGTGCCGTGAGACCCAGTTTTAAAGGAAATTTTGCTGAAATCCGTATTTGCAGGTCCCATGAATAGTGCACGGGACCCACACGAAACGCCAAATGCAACTGAAAATTTCATTCTCAGTGCTATCCAAACTCACACTAATATAAGTGGTGTTAATAATAAACTCATGTGGGAATATATTAACATAATAAGAACATGTTCGTGGTATCTCATATTTTGGTTCAAATCCCTATCCGTCATTATCTATTTATCGAAATAATAATAACAACAATGAAAAATTCCGTTTGCAATTATGTGACTAAACATAAAAAGCAAACAAAACCAGTTAATTGATATCATCTCCACCATGCAGTTTTCTTCTCCTTTGCTTCTTTCACCTGTATTATTAGTATGCTCAAACCCCTTTTTCTTTCTTTATTTTTTCATTGGTAAATTTAATTTTCTAAAAATTTGGGGTATGTTTCATTTATGCATAATTTTTTTTTTAATTTTATAAAAGGTTCATTTTTTGGTTGGGTAAAACATAAAACTTAAGTACAATTTTTAAAGTATATCCCAAATTTAAATTAAAACTTACAATTATATAATATTAATTGTCCTTAAAAAAGAAAATACCATTAATTTTTTATCGGTCAGTAAAAGCCATATATTTAAATTTAATCATAAAAAAGCCTAATAAGTTTACTATAGTTTTTTTTAAAGATTATTATAATATGCTGCTAACTTTGTAGTTCAAATTCTTTCCCTCCTAAACCCCAAGTATTTTGTGTATGAGGAGATGTCAATTTACTATACCTAAACGCTAATAATGGGAAAAAATTAATGTGATAGAGATCAGGTGCATTGCAAAAGTAATCAATTATTAAGATTAAGAGTTGTAAAAAGTGATTTTCAATCACAACTATAAGGCCAAAAAATGTTTGCGCGTTGGCCCACTTAAAGTAATGGATTGAATTTGTCAAACTTGGCCCAAACCAATAGAATTTGTAAGAGATGGGATAGAACAACAAGCATGGGTTCTGCCCGAGAACAAGTTTTGGGAAAAGTCCAGTTTATATTAAGAATTGGATGAGCAAACAACTTTACACAAGGGCTCCCAAAGAGGCAAGATTTTCCAAAAAGAATACCTCTCCTCCTCTTTTCTCTCCTCACTCTTCTATTTCTTCCGTTTTTTGAAAAAAAATCCTCTCTCATTCTTATGCCCTTACCCCTCCTTATATAGCTCTTCCCATCGTACCTTCTCTGTCCATCTCTATCTGATCCTCATCCCTCTCCAACACCTGTCACCTTTTGCATCTGAAGTAGGTGGTGGCAATAGCTTGTGTAGCTGTGGCTAGCACTGTTCAAGTCACTTCCTCATTAATGTGACTGATAAAACTGGTGTATACAATTTAATGTGGATGCGACAGGCAGCTCCAGCCTGGAGGTTCCTTGTCTGCAACTGACTTCTACCTTCTTCAATTTGTAGCCCCCTCCGTAGAATACCATAAGACGCTTTGGCGGATCCATCTCCTTCCTTGAGCATCATTGCTCCTTGAGCTTGTGTTTAGTGTCGTGCCCAAATTAATGCCTCAACCTTTCCTATTCCTCTTTGGGCCTCGGCCTAGTGTTTCGACCCTACAACTTCCTCCTCGGTCTTCGAGCACCCACAACAACTATTAAATTAAAGATATTAAAAGAAGTTAAACAGTTAATAAAGTAAAAAGAATTTGTTAGAAAAAAGTAGGTAAATACTAGATACCCACCTAATCTTTTTCTTTTTTTAAGAAGAAAATACCCACCTAATCTTAATACAAATAAAGTTTAAAAAAATGTTAGCTTTCTCATAAAATGTGGGGTTTTCTCGTCATAAAGAAAGCTGTACCTGTACTTGACTTGACATGAATTAAGATTTGCAAAGAAAAGTTGCTAACACATGTTAGCCTTTAGCTTCCAACTTTTTCTTTCTATCACGTTTTTGCTTGTATCATTCACTTTCATTCATTTGGTAAGACTGTACAATGCGACAGATAACGTACAATGTGACAAATAATGAGCAGTAGAGAGAAAATAATGTTACACGATAAGTAGTAGGTTGTGTTTGGCGTTGGATGAAAAAGATTTTTTTTTTTTTTATAGCTTATTTTTGTTACTATTTATTTTATTTTTGGTACTATTAAGCTTATTTTTGGTACTATTCATGAGTCTCATTATACTTTTTGGTACTATTTATGGGTCTTACTGTACTATTGCAGCTAACTTTTAGTTATGTTAGAAATACTGAATTGTAGTATTGTATTTCATGATCAAGAAATATACATGTGATGCCTTTATATAGGAGGCATATGTGTGCGGTACAAGTAAAGTAGCTGGGCCTAAAGCCCATAACATAATATACATTAACAGCCCCCCTCAAACTCAAGGTGGTTGTGAGACCAGCTTGAGGTTGTCAACCAAATCACGAGTGCGTCCCTTAGGAAGTGCCTTGGTGAAGATATCTGCAAGTTGATCTTTGGAGGAGACAGAGAAAAGCTTGAGAGCACCATGGACAAGATGAGAACGGATAAAATGACAATCAATCTCAATGTGTTTAGTCCGTTCATGGAAGACGTCATTGTGAGCAATATGAATGGCACTCTGGTTGTCACAATAAAGGGGAGTAGCAGAGGATGTGGACACATCCAAATCCTTAAGAAGCCATTGTAACCAAAGGAGCTCAGATGTGGTGTCAGCAAGAGCACGATATTCTGCTTCAGTACTGGAGCGGGCCACGAAAGTTTGTTTCTTACTTCGCCAAGAAATCAAAGAAGAACCAAGGAGAAAGCAATAACCTGTAGTGGACCTGCGATCAGTGGGATCTCCTGCCCAATCAGCATCAGAGAATGCACGGAGTACAAGAGGAGACTGAGCGGAGTAGAAAAGGCCATGGAAGAGAGTGCCCTTCAGGTATCGTAGAATGCGCAGAACAGCAGCATAGTGAGTCGATCGTGGAGCAGACAGGTACTGGCTCACCTGATGAACAACATAAGAAATGTCTGGACGAGTAACTGTGAGATAAACTAGGCTGCCAACCAATCGTCTGTAAGAGAGGGATTAGACAATGGTTTCCCCCCGAGGGTGTCAGATGCGCATTAAGTTCAACTGGAGTGTCAGCAGTCTTGCTGTCAGTGAGTCCAGCTCGAGATAAAAGGTCAGATGCATACTTGGCTTGAGTAATATAAAGACCATCTATGGAACGAGTGATCTCAAGACCCAAGAAATAACTGAGATTTCCAAGGTCTTTCATCTCAATTACTGACTAAGAAAATCCTTGAGTTCTTGAATGCCACTGAGGTCATCACCAGTTATGATCATATCATCCACATATAAGAGAAGTAAAATGGTGCCTTTATCATTGCGACGAAGAAATAAGGCAGAATCATAAGGACTGGCAGTGTAACCCAAGCGAAAGATGGTGGAGCTGAACTTGGCAAACCAAGCTCGTGGAGCTTGTTTAAGGCCATAAAGTGCACGTCGAAGGCGACAAACCTTGTTTGTTTCAACAGAAAGACCAGGAGGAGGTTGCATATAGACTTCTTCATGGAGATCCCCATTAAGGAAGGCATTTTTAACATCCATCTGAAAAAGGTCCCATTTACTAGCAGCGCAACAGCTAAGAGGGCACGAACAGAGGAGATACGGGCAACTGGAGCAAAAGTCTCTTCATAATCAATCTCATACTCCTGTGTAAAACCTTTTGCAACAAGACGAGCCTTGTAGCGCTCGATGGACCCATCAGAGCGAGTCTTGATCTTATAGATCCACTTACAACCAACCACAGATTGACTAGGAGGGAGAGTAACCAGATCCCAAGTATGGTTTTTGGTTAATGCATCAATTTCCTCTTTCATTGCAATCTGCCATAAAGGGTCAGTAGAGGCCTCATGATAGGTTTGAGGCTCATGGAATGTAGCAAGGGCAGTGTAACAATGATAGTCAAGTAAATGTGCAGGAATGGATCTTACCCGGGTTGAGTGGCGAGGTGGAATGTCTTGTGGAGGATCTTCAGG